>NC_081351.1:40230777-40293174 GCF_029784015.1 Lycium ferocissimum | reverse complement strand
CCGAGCTAAGTGTATGGTATAGACATACAAAACCAAGACTCACTTTTACATTCTCTTTCTAAGCATATACTCCATACATAAAAGGAGCCCTATTTTTTACACGGATATTATAAATCCCGAACTACGATACCCTATATATAAAGGGAATATATTCAAATTTCTCAACAACAAAAAAATGATATATATGACAGTTCTTTTTTTGAGGGAAAGTAAACATAAAAAAAAACAGTTTAAACAAATACTCATACCTTTGGAATTCGAAGGTCAACCGTATAGTACGGATCCTTAATACTGGGTTGCCTAACACCTTCCCCAGAGGATTACCAGAACCCTTACCGAGAACTCTGGATTACGAAGGTTTTTTCACGGAGTTTGAATAAACCCTTTGAAACTGGTTTTCCTAATTTCCTAAATTTAGGTGGTGACTCTTTTTCAAAACAAGTCCGAAAAAGCATTAGCGAGTTCGTAGTAGCCTTCTTGCGCCCTAAACCCACGCAAAAAAGTGAACCACAACAGTCATATAGAACTTTATCCTCATATCAACATCCACAAGTAAGGTACTACAATATCACAATCAAGATGTAACGCTTCCCAATATATACTATCATCACGTGGCATCAAGCCAACAACAATAGAACAATTAAGTCACAACACAATGGGGTGGCTAACCCCAATCACACAAAAAGGCTCAACCTAAGACAATATCTAACCCAACTTTATACCCGAAGGTTTTACGTATGTCGCCTAAACAATATCATCTAAATATATCTTGCTACACAAAGTCTGCAGTATAAGCTATAACCTACTCGATGGCTAAACAAGAATATTACCAACAATCACTCCTTAGCCTTCCCCTTCCGCTGAGCCTCAAGATCAAGAAAGTCTAGCCATATTCAAAATCTAGGTTCGAAATCATGAAGATCGACACCTATATTGCTATCATTCAAATTAGGTTAAAACCCAACCCTAGAATTTGGGAAAACGGGACCCACAAGGTTAAAACGGGAAATCCGGGGGTAATATATCCAATTCAACACTAGGTGATCAAAACCCATCAACTAATTGCTAAATTAACTCAAGGATTCGCCCAATTTCAAAATTCAAGCAAAACCCCTAATTTTGGGTATAAACCCTAACTCTTAGATTGAAGAATTCGACACTAATAATGGGAGATATATGATTAACAACCGTAGATACATCATATTCTAGCATAAACTCAATCAATTTCATCATTAAAAAGCCTAGATAGAAAAATCCATCAAACTCACCTTTAATCTTCCATTACTAAGGAACTAATAAGAAAAGAGGGATTCTAAGATGATTAGGAATAATAAATTAGCAAGAAGGTTAGGAGGACTTACCACCAAGAATCTCCTCCAAGAATCCACTAGAATAGTTGTCAAGAGCACAATTTGCATAATGGTATTAAATGATAGACTAAGGGCTTTTAACACTTCATTTAATGAACTAACTGCCCATCACCCGCCTCCGCGACACTACTACCGCTTCACCACAGTCTTGTTCGTGGGTCCCTGGGCCACTACGTTAGATCATGCCCAATTGGCAAAGACAAATTTTAGCGGCAGGGTGACCGCCAGATGCCGTGCCTCGGTGTGACACTGTAAACTTTCCCAAGTTTCTCACTTCAACTAAAATTTTTGACTAATTCTCGAGGCCATCTACTCACAAACCATATACACAGACAGACATATAAACATGCTACAAATGCGCTCGTGTCCTTGGAATTCCCAACGGAGGTCTCGTTGACCGATTCAACCCCCGATACCTCAATTCCAACTTCCCAACCCAAGTCCCAAAATGCATCCGAGTGCATTGGGAACCGAACCAGATGTACACACAAGTTCTAAACGACCATCCGGACCTCTCGGAATCGACGGATTTCCGAAAAAGGTCCGTTTACCCAAAAGTCAACTTTGAGGCTACTGTTTTTCGCTTTAAGCCCAAATTTCACAAAAGGTCGCCTGAATCAAATCTAGACACCTTGGCAAGCGTGTCGACGGTCCCCTCTGGTCAAAAGTGAGCTAACAAGCTCAGAAAGGGGCGAAAGTCTTTGGAAAGACTATAACGACCAAACGGGTCGTTACATATAATTTTTTCCAAAAAGAAAAAACATGTTTTAAATATGAAGCCAAACAACAACATTTGTTACATAGAAGATGCAATAATGTAAGAAAATAAGAATACAATATATACTGATAGAAGTACGAAAAACTAAAGATTTAACAAGCACGCATATATCACTAGCCAAGCACAAAACATGCACAACCAACAATCACATATCTCGTTTATGGATTACTGTCAAATTCGAAATAATTTAACATAAAAATATAGTTGAGCATATCAAAGATAAAACACTCTTTTATAATTCCAAATAAGTGATATTTTGTATACTTCCATGATATTATTAAAAAGAATTCTATAAAAATATCTTGCCCTATTTTACTATAGTCATGATGGAATTTTTTTAAACTAAATAGGAAAATAAAAAGACATGCCTTGAAAATATGATGATATCGTATGATATGTAAAGGAATATGTTGACATAGGTGTAATAGACAATCCTCTCATTATGTCTCCTTCTAAGAGGAGCAGCAACAATAAGAAGAAGCACGCAGATTAATTTTAGGAAGCCCATATTTCTTTGATACTATTTTATGAGTTGTGAAAGTCTGGATATACAGTCCCTTTATATCGGAATATTAAATATATTTAATCTTAGGTTATAATGTGGGAAAATAATTAAGTTTCGAAAGCATATTATATCGAAAGTAGTTGATATAAAACAATTCTATAAATCATGTATGAGATCCACCTATATTTGCTTTCAAGATAGGACATAAATTTTCCCAAAAAGAAAAAAACAATTGCTTTAAATATGAAGCCAAACAAAAACTTCTTTTATATAGAAGATGCAATAATGTTATAAAAAAGCACAATATATCACTAGCCAAGCACAAAACATGCACAACCAACAATCATATATCTCGTTATGGATTACTGTCAAATTCAGAATAATTTAGCATAAAAATATATTTGAAAATATCACAAATAAAACACTCTTTTATTGTTCCAAATACGTGATATTTTGTATACTTCCATGATATTATTAAAAAAATTCTATAAAAATATCTTCACCTATTTTACTATAGTCATGATGGGATTTTGTTTAACCAAATAGGAAAATAAAAAGACATGCCTTGAAAAGATGATGATATTGTATGATATGTAAAGTGTTAGGTTTTTGCCCGGATTTTCTTACCATAATTGAGTTTTACTTTTCTCTAAAAGAAAAGTTAAAGTATAAATATAATCGCTTTACTTTCCCGAAAGAAAAATATAATTTTCTTCCATATTTGTCTAGTCCTTTTCTTGGAGGAAAAGGTCTTAGATCTCTATAAATTGAAGAATCCTTCTCATATAACACAACACAGTAGCATCCACCATTCGATATTTTCTTTGTCGTCTGATTTATAGTCATTCAAGGTTCGCAATTATTAGCTTCCGCATACGCAATTATTAGCTTCCGCATAACGCCCTGATTGTTTGGACCCCAACATAAAGAAAGATGTTGACACATTTTCTATCACTCCTTTTTTGGTGTAATAGACGATCCTCTCATTATGTTTCCTTCTAAGAGGAGCAGCAACAATAAGAAGAAGCATGCAGATTAATTTTAGGAAGCCCATATTTCTTTAATACTATTTTATGAGTTGTGAAAGTTTGGATATACAGTCCCTTTATATAGGGAGTATTTAATATATTTAATCTGAGGTTATAATGTGTGGGAAATAATTAAGTTTCCAAAGCATATTATATTGAAAGCAGTTGATATAAAACAATTCTATATATCATGTATGAGATCCACTTATATTTGCTTTCAAGATAGGACATAAATTTCCCAAAAAGAAAAAACAATTGTTTTAACTATGGACCCAAACAACAACTTTTTTTATATAGAAGATGAAATAATGTTTCAGAATACAATATATACTGATATAAGTTCGAAAAACTAAAGATGTAACAAGCACATATATATCACTAGCCAAGCACAAAACATGCACAACCAACAATCATATATCTAGTTTATGTATTGCTGTCAAATTCAGAATAATTTAACATAAAAATATATTTGAACATATCACAGATAAAACACTTTTTTATAATTCAAAATAAGTGATACTTTGTATACTTCCAAGATATTATTAAAATGATTTCTAGAAAAAATATCTTAACCTATTTTACTATAGTCATGATGGGATTTTTTTTAACTAAATAGGAAAATAAAAAGACATATCTTGAAAAAATGATGATATATTGTATGATTTGTAAAGAAATATGTTGACATTTTTGTTATCACTTTCTCTATTGGTGTAATAGACGATCCTCTCATTATGTCTCCTTCTAAGAGGAGCAGCAACAATAAGAAGAAGTATGCAGATTAATTTTAGGAAGCCCATATTTTTTTGATACTATTTTATGAGTTGTGAAAGTCTGGATATACAGTCCCTTTATATCGGGATATTAAATATATTTAATCTTAGGTTATAATGTGGGAAAATAATTAAGTTTCCAAAGCATATTATATCGAAAGTAGTTGATATAAAACAATTCTATAGATCATGTATGAGATCCACCTATATTTGCTTCAAGATAGGACATAAATTTTCCACAGGAGAAAAAAAAAACATCTTTTTCAAATATGAAGCCAAATGACAACTCTTTTTTTATTGAAGATGCAATAATGCTAGAAATCAGAATACAATATATACTGATAGAAGTATGAAAAACTAAAGATTTAACAAGCACAATATATCACTAGTCAAGCACAAAACAGGCACAGCAAACAATCATATATCTCGTTTATGGATTACTGCCAAATTCAGAATAAATTAAACATAAAAATATATTATAACATATTATAGATAAAACACTCTTTTATAATTCCAAATAAGTGATATTTTGTATACTTCCATGTTATTATTAAAAAGATTTCTATAAATATATCTTGACCAATTTTACTATTGCCATGATAGGATTTGTTAAAACCAAATAGGAAAATAAAAAAACATACCTTGAAAAGATGATGATATTGTCTGATATGTAAAGAAATATGTTAACACATTTTTTGTCACTCTCTTCATTGGTATATCGTAAATTGGGTACCTTAGAATAAATTAACTTATAATTTGTTAAAGTGAAGAAATTGATGAAAAACTAAGAGATTTTTTTTTCTTATTAATGATTTTACAAAAAAAAAAAAATACATATATTGTTGGCAAGAAGCCATCTCCGATCGCCATTGATGAATGTGATGAAGCTAAGAAGCCGAGAAAGAGGAGATGAAGTGCGGACTAGACGAGGCTTCATTATTGCTTTCTCGAATGGATACAATCGAACAATGGGTTGATGAATTTGTTATGGACTCTATCATTTATTTTGGGCCTATGATTCAACAGCCCAAATTCTGATTTCAGCCCAATTTCCATGACATCAGCCCAACACCAAATAATACCTGAAAATGTCATTTTCAGCATTGTACAAGGAATATTCTAGGATGTGTATGTGTACAAAAAGTTTGTTACACAAAATATGTAATTGCATTTTAGTCCATAGATAGTTTAGATATTACTAGTTTTCTATTTGCTATTTCTTGTAGAAGAATCCTCAGCTACTGGTATATATATGAGGCATTGATCAATAAAAGGAACACACAGAAAATTCCCAAAATCTCATACATTTCATCTTGATTTTCTAACATGGTATCAGAGCATTAATCTCGATCCATTTCTCAATTTCTGTGTCATCATCTTGTTCACTGTTACATCAGATTCATCTACCCACAAAATCTAGACAAAAATGGCTAACAATCCAGCACCAGCTGATGCCATTAAAGACACAAATAACACAGTGGTGACCTATGATGTAAGTCATCCATATCATCTCAATTCTTCGGACTCCCCTGGAATGAACCTCATTCACTCCATATTTGATGGAAGAGGTTTTCCTGGATGGAGAAGATCAATCTTCATTGCCTTGTCTGCAAAGAAGAAATTAGGATTCATTAATGGATGCATTAAAACACCAGATCTCACATCTAAAGACTATGAGCAATGGAGTTGTGTAAATGATATGGTAATAGCATGGCTTTTGAATGCACTATCTTCAGATATTAGAGATAGTGTTATCTACTCGAAAACAGCTAAAGAGCTATGGGATAGCTTGGAACAAAGATTTGGAAAGCTGGATGGAGCTAAGCTCTATCAACTTCAGAAGGAATTATCAACTCTAGTGCAAGGGAACAACAACATAGCTGGGTATTTTACCAAGCTTAAAAGGATATGGGATGAGTTAGATTCTCTCAACCTTGCCTCATATTGCACCTGTGTCTGTATATGTGAAGGTAAGGCTAAGCTAATGAAATCTCTAGAAGATCAAAGGTTAATCCACTTCCTTATGGGCCTCAATGATGCTTATGCTCAAGCTAGGAGTGCTATTATCATGATGAATCCTTTGCCAACAATGGATGCTGCCTATTCCTTGCTATTGCAAGATGAAAATCAAAGAGAGGCTACAGTGTTATCGCCTTCAAGACTTGTATCGATTCGCCACTTTTTATGGCTTCAGGGAAAATGAGGGGAAACTACAGACCTATTAATCAACTTAACAAGGGAGGAAACAGTTTTCAATTGAATGGAAATGGTGGTGCTAGACCTACAAGAGGGGGAGGTAACCAGAGGTTCAAACAGAGAAGAGCAAAGTACAATCCTAATGTTTCTTGTACCTATTGTAGGAAGGTAGGACATGTACATGATGACTGTTTTAGGCTTCATGGTTTCCCTGAAGATTTTGAATTCACCAAGTCAAAAGAGTCTGGACACAATATCAGAGGAAATGCTGCTATAGGAAATGAAGAAACTGAGGACATGAACTTCACACCTGCTATTCAACCAACCCAATTCACCCCTAACCAGGGAAATCAATTTAGTAAGGAGCAGTGTAGTGAGATAGTCCAGCAGGTGCTAAAAGAAATGAAGCTCAGTCACTCCAATTCATCAGGTTCAGCTCTCAATGCCAGTGCCATGGCTGGTACTATTCTAAAATACTCAGGTTCATGCTTTGCAGTATATAACACTAGCACCTGGATCATTGATTCAGGGGCATCAGAACATATGTGTTTCAATCCTAACTCTTTCCTAACCCTTAAACCCCTGCATGCACCACTGAATATAAGTTTGCCCAATTCTTTTAGAATTTCTGTTACACATATAGGGAGTGTCTCTGTTCTTCCTAATCTCATCTTAAATAATGTCTTACTTGTCCCAGAATTTAAATACAACTTGTTGTCTGTTCATAGATTGTGTGTACAACTTCAATGTGATCTTTTATTCACTCTTACTGGGTGTGTGTTACAGGACCTTTCCCTGAGGAGGGAACAAGTTTTTGGTGAAGTGGGGGATGGACTCTATCTACTCAAGCCTACTAAATTAGAGTCAAGCCAAGTCAAGGAAGTCTTTTCTATTCCAAAAGGAAGAAATTCCATAGTTCCTAGGCAAATAGTTTCAATTTCAAAAGGAGTACACTCCAAAATTGTTCCTAGTTCTAATTTAGTTTCCAATTCAGAATGTAATACTACTTCTGTTGGTATGTCTGCAAATGCTATTCCTAATGTAAGCCTATGGCACATCAGACTAGGGCACCTACCCTTTTCGGTAATGAGAAATTTAACTTTCATTCAGTTTCCTTCTTGTTCAGATTATGTGTGTCCTATATGTCCTCAAGCTAGACAAAGTAGACTACCTTTCCCATTGAGTTCCATCAAAACACATAGAGTATTTGAATTGATCCACATTGACACTTGGGGTCCCTTTAAGGCAGCTACCTATAATGGTTATTCCTATTTTTTAACCATAGTGGATGACTATAGCAGGGGGACATGGACTTTTCTTCTAAAAACTAAATCTAATGCATTTCCAGTTCTTAAGGATTTCTTATCAATGGTGGAGAGACAATTTGAGGTAAAGGTTAAGAGGATAAGATCAGATAATGCCTTAGAGCTTGGGAAAGGATCACAAGAGGCTTCTTATCTTAATTTAGCAGGGATTATTCATGAGACATCTTGTGTTGCTACCCCTCAACAAAATGGGATTGTTGAAAGGAAGCATAGACATCTCTTGGAAGTGGCAAGAGGACTATACTTCCAATCTAAAGTTCCTATTCAATACTGGGGTGAGTGCATACTCACTGCCACTCACATCATTAACAGGTTACCTACTAAGGTCTTGAAGAACAAATCACCATATCAAGTTCTTTTTAGAAAATCACCATCCTACAATAACTTTAGGTGTTTTGGGTGTCTATGTTTTGTTTCCAGTCTAACACAATCCAGAGACAAATTCCAACCTAGAGCTAAAACCTGTGTTTTCTTGGGATATTCTCAGACTCAAAAAGGGTACAAGGTTCTGGACATGGAGACTAGAAAAGTGTTTGTTTCTAGAGATGTGAAGTTTCATGAAGAACACTACCCTTTTGCCAAAATCCCTAATTCAGATCCTACCCTTTTTCCACCACTTGATCTTGCTGCTGAACCTGCTCAACCTATCTCTATCTCTACACCTTTTCAACTAGCTGACACACCTCCTCCCTCACCCAGACACTCACCTAACACTCCCAGATTTCACTCAGGTTCACCATCTACTTCCCACTTCTCTCCTCATAATGTACCCTCTGTTTCCCCTAATATTATTCCTAACTTTCAACAAATCAATGCAGAAATCCTTCCTATTCCCACTAGACAATCAACCCGAATTAAACAGACACCAGCTTACCTTCAAGACTTCGTATGCAACAGCATCCACTTAACTGATGTTACCAGCTCTTGCTTCATTCATCCCACAACACCAACTCTTTTCTCCTTTGCATCTCTATCACTCTCCAACCAGGCTCTTCTCCAATCCTTTTCACAAATTTCAGAGCCTACTAGCTATGCTGAGGCAAGCAAACACCCAGGTTGGATCAAGGCCATGGAAGCTGAAATTCAAGCCCTACAAGAGAACAACACATGGTCAGTAATGGAGTTACCTGCGGGGAAGAAACCTTTGCCATGTAAATGGGTATTTAAAGTCAAACATAAATCAGATGGATCCATAGAGAGACTAAAAGCCAGGTTGGTCGTAAGGGGGGATATTCAACAAGAGGGAATAGACTTTACTGAAACCTTTTCACCTGTGGTGAAAATGACCACTATTCGATGTCTACTCACGGTTGCTATAAAGAAGGGATGGAAAGTCTCCCAACTTGATGTCAATAATGCATTTTTACATGGTGAATTACAAGAGGAGGTCTTTATGAGGTTCCCAGCAGGGCTGGAACCTCCTTCACCAAGGCATGTTTGTCTCCTAAAGAAATCCTTGTATGGTCTTAAGCAAGCATCTCGACAGTGGTATGCAAGGCTTGCGGGAGCTTTGAGTTTCAAAGGATACACTAGTTCTTTAAATGACTACTCCTTGTTTTTCAAAACTACTGGTGATCTTATTTCCATTATCGCAGTCTATGTGGATGACATTTTAATCACAGGTGATCTTTGTTTCAGAGATTCTCGATGTCACTAACTTTCTTAATACAGAATTCAAAGTCAAAATGTTGGGTGATATAAACTATTTTCTAGGCATGGAAATAATCAGAGAAGACTCAGGTTTCATCATAAGTCAAAGGCAATTTACTATGGACCTTCTTAAGGAATTTGATTGCACTGGATCAAGTGTGTCCTCACCTCTTGACCCTTATATGAAATTGCAAGCTGATGATGGGCCTTTGTTGGATAACCCCACTGAGTATAGGCATTTAGTTGGCAAATTGAACTACTTGACTAATACTAGACCTGATCTATCCTATGCAGTTTTATGTCTTAGTCAATACATGCAAAGGCCTTGTCTTTCACATTTCTCAGCTGCTCAGAGGGTCCTTCGTTATCTTAGGGAAGATCCAGGCCAAGGTATTCTTTTATCTTCTACACCCTCTTTTGATCTACTAGCTTTTTGCGATGCAGACTGGGCTGCTTGCAAGGATAGTAGAAGATCAGTAAGTGGATTTTTCATTACACTAGGTGGTGCTCCTATTTCGTGGAAATCCAAGAAACAGATGTCCATTTCCCTCTCCTCTGCCGAAGCAGAGTATAGATCGATGCGACGAGTTACAGCGGAGCTTACCTGGTTGGTGCGCCTTCTAGATGATCTATCCACTCCTCCTTCACTTCCAATTCCCCTTCATTCAGATAGCCAGGCAGCCATCCATATCGCTCGCAATCCCGTCTTCCACGAACGCACGAAACACGTTGACTTGGACTGTCATTTCGTGCGTCAACAGTTTCTCTCAGGCCTGATTTCACTCCATTTTGTTCCTTCTCACCATCAGCTGGCAGATCTGTTTACCAAGCCTCTCTCTGGTGCTTCTCATCGTGAAATAATGGACAAGTTGGGTGTTATGACCCTTCCCCCAACTTGAGGGGGGATGTTGGCAAGAAGCCATCTCCGATCGCCATTGATGAATGTGATGAAGCTAAGAAGCCGAGAAAGAGGAGATGAAGTGCGGACTAGACGAGGCTTCATTATTGCTCTGTTCGAATGGATACAATCGAACAATGGGTTGATGAATTTGTTATGGACTCTATCATTTATTTTGGGCCTATGATTCAACACAGCCCAAATTCTGATTTCAGCCCAATTTCCATGACATCAGCCCAACACCAAATAATACCTGAAAATGTCATTTTCAGCATTGTACAAGGAATATTCTAGGATGTGTATGTGTACAAAAAGTTTGTTACACAAAATATGTAATTGCATTTTAGTCCATAGATAGTTTAGATATTACTAGTTTTCTATTTGCTATTTCTTGTAGAAGAATCCTCAGCTACTTGTATATATATGAGGCATTGATCAATAAAAGGAACACACAGAAAATTCCCAAAATCTCATACATTTCATCTTGATTTTCTAACATATATCGTGACATCGATTCTTAGTTAATTTTTGCATATATGATAATATTATGGCATGAAAATAAATTGTTAAAAACTTTATTGCTAAGGGATCATTATATTATCAGAGTTCACTTTAGATTATTGGAAAGGAAAAAAAATATACCAAGCAATAACCATCCAACTTGCTAGAGACAAGTCAATGTTCTTCAGCGCCTTAACTCTAGGATGCTTCTGGCTAGGTTCAGATACCTAAAACATCAAAATGTAATTAAGAAAATATTATTATTCATCATGTTAAAATAAAAATAGAATATTGATTAATGGAATATAACAAGGTAGAGTAAAGCAAAAACCTAGTAAATTGAAGAAGAAAAGAGCAGTATTTACCTAGTAAAATTCGCTCAAAGAAGAGTACCAAATGAGTGTACCCTTACTTTTATAGCAGCTGACGAGGGCATGGGAAAACAAGTGTTTCAAAGAACGTTTCAAATCAACCTTGAAGTGCCATCTTGAATGAAAACACACATCTCTATCGGAAATTCCATGTTTTCCGACCAAAAAAGAGGAAAAGAAGATGGGTTGGGTCGGGTTAAACGAGTGAGTTTCTAAAATAATTGGGTATTTAAAATTGAGGGTAGACCATTGGATTATGAGTTTGACGAGTTTCCCTCTGTCAAAATTAAGAGCAAATTTTCGTCAAAATATAACCGGAGGGGTATATTTAAACCAAAAGTGTAAAGGAAGGAGTATATTTGGGCCGAAACTCAAACATGGTGTATATTTAAACTATTTATGACAGTACATGGATATATTTGGCCTTTTCCCATTAGGAAATTAATAAATATTAGATTGAGGGCTTGTTTGCTTTCAAGATAGGACATATATTCTCCCAAAAAGAAAAACACAATTGTTTTAAATATGAAGCCACACAACCATTTTTTTTATATTAGAGATGCAATAATGTTAGAAAATCAAAATAGAACATATATTGATAGAAGTATGAAAAACTAAAGATTTAACAAACACATATATATATCACTAATCAGCACAAAAAATGCACAACCAACAATCATATATCTTGTTTATGGATTACCTTCAAATTCAGAATGATTTAAACATAAAAATATATTTGAACATATCACAAATAAAACACTCATTTATAATTTCAACTAAGTGATATTTTGTATGCTTCCATGATATTATTAAAAAGATTTCTATAAAAATATTGTATAATACATAAACAGGCACTCAAACTTGGCCTCAACTGGGAACTTGACACTCCAACTTTGAGAATGTACATCTAGGCACCTTAACACGTCTCCACTGTGTCGGTTAAACACTTCAACTTACAAAATGATCATCTAGACACCTTCAAATTAATGTGTCACGTCATAAATGAGTGTCCATGAGACACAGTAGGGACAAGTTCAGGTGTCTATATGAGAGACTACATTTCACTTAATCTTGATTATATCATAAAAGATTTTATAAATAGCATATGTTATGCATTCACTAGTTTAGTGTAATTATCGAGTGTGAAATAGATTTTTTTTTTTTTTTTAAAAAAAGAAAAATTATTCCGTACCTGATGTTTACACTAACCTACAGTTATTTATAGTGGTTAAATCATAAAATTGAAATAAGCATGTGTATCCATTAACCACGGCTAAAGGGTAACAATATTTCATGTAAATAAACATTTCACATTTTTATTGGGTTGTTATAAATATCAAGAATAAATTCTTAATTACCCAAGTATATTGTATTCACATAGAGATAGTGTGAGCAAAGCATGTAAATGACACATGTCATGCTATTACTCCTATTAATTAGGCCTAATGCATATGCAACATCCTTAACTTGTCTCTTTTTTTCATTTTGGCACCTTAACTAAGTGTTGTTCCTATTGAACCCCTGAACTCGTCCTCAAGTGTGTCTATCAAACACAATCTGACTTACATAGTATTTTATCTTCAATGTAGTAACATGCTAATATATATTCTAATTTAATTATGCCATCTTTTAGCTAAGATTAGCAGCAATTGAGAGGGAAAAAAAGAGTAAGTTCTTAATTAAGCTGGCAGTGGAAGAGCAGAAACCGACACATCCATGACCTAAAGAATAGCTTACCACACGTCTAAAATATTACTTCACCTTCATTACCACAATTTAATTTTTGCTTCTAATAAAAATCAGATTTAGAGGGTTTGATAGACACACTTGAAGATGAGTTTAGGGGTTCAATAGGAACAACACTTAGTTGAGGTGCCAAAATGGAAAAAAAAAAAAAAAGGACAAATTTAGGGATCTGCATATGCATTAAGCCTATTAATTACTATGCTTTAAAATTTGAAACCTACTTATTGCCTTCAATTGTTTCTCGTGCATCTATTATAACGAACTGATATCATACATGTTCTTTCATCGACTAGTGGAACTTCAACATATCTATTCTATTTTTAGTATGGAAGCCTCTCGTTCACCAAACTCTGACCCAGCGTCACACATTTTTCGATTATTTGAAAAATTATAATAAACTAGAAAATCAGCTATGCATACCTTCTCTACTAGGGGGATTCTCCAAACAAGAGAGAAAATCTCAGAAAATTCAAAATAGAGATAGCCAAGGCGAAAGTCCTTGAGAGCTTAATTCTGGAATTCAATAAGCTGTTGCAGAAAGTCCTTGAGAGCTTGCCACTATCACTTCCATCACTCAAAAATCTAGATCAATTATATTATAACTATCCCCTAATAAGTTTCTGCATGAACTAAAAGAGTATTTATAATGACATATCAATAATAGAGAAAGAGTCCTAAAAAATAGCAAAAGTTGATAATAGTTATCCTTTTCAAATACTAATTTGTATTCTTCTTTTAGCAAGTAAAGAATGGGACAACGATGTTGACATATCAAAGCGATAGCTTCTAGTCGTAGTATATTTGAATACTGAAGCACCATCATGAAGGCTGCCACGTGTTAGTGCTAAAGCAATGTCCTATTGTGTCATCATCCAACTCCAATATTTTCAGTAGGGTTTTTGCGAAATTAAGTTATTTGGCAGCTTTTACGCGAATTCACAATTTTCAAATTTATATATGAAGTACGTAAAGTTTTATCTGGAAAGTGTCATCCTAAAAATATCCCTAAAAACTGAGTGCTCGTTTGGTTGGGAAACAACTTATCCCGGGATAACTAATCCCGGGATAAGTTATTCCGGGATTAAGTTATTCCGGGATTAGTTATTCCACCCTTAAGGTGGGATAAAATAAGGCTACAATCCCGGGATAACTAATCGCGGGATTAGTTATCCCGGATTTTTATACCAACCAAACATGGGATAAGGAGGCACTAAAATTTTATCCCGATACTATTTTTGCTTATCCTTCACACCCAACGACCCCTGAAATGTTAGAAATTGATTTTACTACGCACAATGTGTTTTTACATCTATCGATGGGTGGACGACATATAATAACTATCCTAACTCTATCATATCTCATGTTTCATTTCTTCTGGAACAATCAAAAAAGACTTTATGGATTCATATCAAGTAGAATGCTTCAATTGGAATATTTCTTTTGAAGGTAAAATATTAGGCTGATTAAGTGTTTACCCTTAAAATGGATAACAATTAAATTTGTAAGCGGTGCGAAGTATATGCGGTTTGATTTAATACAAATGATTGTTAAACAATAAGTAGTAAAGAAAATGCGAGTAAAAATAAGCAACCCACAGCAAAACAACGATGAATCTTGGGAAGCGATCGATCCAAAGGCTCGGGTCCTGAGAACCGGGCTCCTGCTACAGTGATTAAGTAATGAACAATGATAGAACACTCAGAAAGATGGATGAACACTTAGAATCAAATTGTATTGCTCAGTATGTTTGTGCGTATGAAAAAGAACTGTCAAAGAAAGAGGGGGTCCTCCTCTTTATATAGTAGAGGAGTCCTAACCCTAGTACAAGTCTAAATAAGGTATAAAATCTTCAGTTAATGACGAGAGAGATCGGCACCGACATATCCGGTTGATGGCGGATATTTCGGAACATCACTTATCACGGTTAACCGCCTTCTCGTCTTGTCTCGGTATCTAGTTCCAACCGGACTCAAAGACACGGTACTATGTGTGCTCGGTCCTACTACGATCCAACCTTTGACTTTGACCCCGATTGGGACTCGTTCGACCCGGCGATGATCATCATGAGCTTAACTTCCATGTCTGGAAACCGAGGATACCCTTGCCCTCAATTTTGCCCGTATACGGATTGTCCCCTAGTACTGAAGGCCGAGGTATGAGGGCTCGAGTACTATTAGTCCGATTTGGTTGCTTCCCCTGTAAGCTTCAAGCAAGTTGATAAGTCCAAACGTCGCATTAGTCACATCGTTCTGACACCGGACACGCATCAAGCCCTGATAGGCTACCTTGACAGTTTCAGAATGGAACCGTCTCGGATCCACTATATAAAAGTGCAAAATTTTCACTTTCACTTTTTTACTATTGTTTTCAAGCTCTTCCAATTTACCATCATAGTGCAATCCCTTCCCAAAACCTTCAGATCTTCATATATTCATTCTTTCTGCCCAGACTTTCTTCGCATCTTCATTTAGTCTCCCCCATATCTTTATATCTTCATCTTCCAATATCCAATCCTTGTTATTTTCTAGAAAAATAGCGAAGACTTCAAAAACAAATCCTCAAGATGTAGCTCCGGCCTCGGGTACCGAGGAAACTTTCTCGGCTACTAAACCGGAACCACCCATGTCGGATTTTATTCCCAGCTGCTCCTACTCATCGGACAATGACTTTAAAGTTGAAAAACCCTCGACACAAAGAGATCGGGGTGAAGAAGAATGGAAATATCTTTGCACCATTACCCCGGACAAGCTAAAAGGGTCCGGGAAGATTGCGGCTGGAAAGGGAAAGATATCGTCATTCCCCGAGGAGGACATTACTACGTATGTGAAAGGGTATATAAGTGTTTACACTTATCCTTTCATGTTTGGCCTCCTCGATTCGGTGGCCGTAGAATTTTGCAAGAGGTACGACCTATGCCTCGGTCAAATTCACCCTTTCTTTTGGAGAATTCTAACACTTCTCCGCTACTTTACGGCCGAGGCGAAATAGCCTTTCACCGTCAACCATCTTATCCGATTATACAGTCCTCGAGTATTTCGGGGTGGATTAATCAAGCTCACCCGGTGAGCCAAGAAGGCCCCATTTCTATGTATCGACGAAGATAGGGATCGAGGGTGGCAAGGCAGGTTCATCCGTCTGAGGACCTCATCCCCTCCGATCAACTTCCATTTCCTGAGAGGTGGAACCCAAAGTGTAAGTGCAACTTCCTCAAAGTAAATGAAAACTTTTCTAATACCGTGCTTTTAAGACCGTAAATCTTGCTTTTATTTGCAACAGGCCCTCAAGTTCTTAATGCGGTTCCAAAATGGAACCTTTGGATCGAGAGATTATACAGCCAGCTTATTTATTTCGAGCGCAAGTGGCGGCTAGTTTCAAAAACCCGATGGGAGGCTCTTCATCACGGTGAGTACATTAGGCCAATATCTCCCTTATTTCCCTGCTCAATGTATCGTTACTAACCGGGCACCTCTTTCTTCTTTTTGCTCTCTTTTTTTCTTCTTTTTTTTTTTTTACTATGCGCAGCCTACCGAAAACCACCATACTTCGGAGAAGAGCCGATGCTGAGGCATCGGGCTCATCTTCCGAGGGCTAAGCCACTGCAGAAGAGGAAAAACTCATAAAGAGGAAAAGACGGTCTCCCGATCCTTCCGATGATCCAGCTGAGGGCAAAAAGAGGAGGAGGATGGTGGTCAGGGTCAAAAGGAGCACCCTTCAAAAGATCGGTAGGCTCAAAAACGAGGACATTATGTTATCCTCTGTGGTCCAACCATTGAGATTCTCGGAAGATATCGATCCGGGCCTCCATGACTTGGAAAACACCAACCGAGAGCTGAAAAGCTCGAAAGACCTTGCTCCATCGTCGGTAATTATGGAAACTGCTGACCAAGGAACGGGAGTCCCCGAGGACACTGTTATCGTGCTCTCCCTGACTTAGGGCTTCGAAGAATATTTTGCTGCTGTTATTCCGAAGGATACCTTTCATACCCCGGCCCAATCCTCGTACGAGAAAGATTTACTGCACCCGATCGGGGATGTATCCACACGTAAATCGGAGTTATCACCCCGCCAAACGCCTGTCCGTTCCGAGGATGTTGGTGCAGAAGAGAGACGGCGGATCCATCCCGCCTCTTTCGACTAAACCCTTGACCACCTGTTCGGCAGCGGGAAAGCCGGTGCTGTAGGGGACTATTCTAGGATTGGGCACCTAACAATCCCAAGAAGGGCCGCTTCATTCGGGTTACCTCTGGACCTCCGCTAGAGAAGCAATTCCCTGCCCCGAGCGTGGATCCTAACCATGTGAAGAAGGTTACGTTTCTAGTGCCGGCAGATGTGAACATGCTGTCCGGTCCAGTCGGAGTGGCCAGTTACCTGCGCGTTTTGGCGTCCGAGGCGGACCAGCAGAAGATGAACAAGGTCGATGAATCGTGCCTCTTTAACGAGGCCCAGCGGGCTATTAACCGGGTATGCCTTGTCTTATTTCTATTTTTGTACCGAGTTCTTGTTTCTTCCTCTTATCCTGATGATTGACTTCTTCTTTTACTATAGGCCTCTGTGCTTCATCATGAAAGCTTCTTTCGATTGAGGATGGAGGTGGATCATCTCGAGGTCAGACTCCGGGAGCAGACCCAACAGACGGAGTTGTACAAACAACTCTACGAGCAACGAGAGGAGTATATTAGGGACATGCCCGACCCTTCCATCCTTCAATCAGATTTGGAGAAGGCTCGAGAAGAGCGTAACCTCTTGACCGAGAAGGTAAGGATTTTCGAAGCTTACAACAATCAGGTAATAGCTGAAGCTAATGCCATTACTTCTCAGGCCCAGGAGAGAGTAAACCTGATCGACCAGCTCCGGTCCGAGCTTGATAGATTCAAGGCTGAACTTGAAGCTTTCAAAAGGTGACGGACGGCCTTTCCTCGGAGAGATATGTCCTTAAGGAGGATTTGGCCTCGACCAAGGAGAAGCTTCAAGTACCAGAGGATAAGGCCGGTAGATGGTCTATGCTTAATAGTGAACTCCGATCACAGCTTGCTTTGGTCGAGATAGAGCGCGACACTCTTGGCTGCGAAAAAGTCGAGTTGAAGCGTAAACTTGACCAGGACTCTGAGAAACTCTCCGATGTTGATGAGATGTTAGCTCAGTATAAGGCTGATGTTAAATCGACCGAGGCTCGGAGCAGCGCCAGGGCTGAATATATACGATGCTTAATCCGGAGGGAGACACTAGAAGAGGTCCAAGTCGGGGGAGCAGACATAACAGCCATGGTCGAGGAGGCCAAGAGGCTCTAAAAAGAGGCGAAGGTTAAGTACCAGCCTGAGGAGTCGGGCAGTGATGCGGACTCGGTCGGAGGTTTTGGTGGCTCGGACGAAGAATAGGCTTAAAAGCCTTAGACTCCTCTTTTTGTTTATATGTAATTTTTTAGGCCCTTTTAAGCTCAAGGCCATTTTTCGAGCTTTGTAAATATTTTGGATATATATACCAAAGTTTTGCTCGGCTTTATTCATTCATCCTTTCTACTTAGGATTTAGAACAATCAATCATTCGATTTCGATTCAGACTGATGTGTAATGCTGCCTCGGTAAAAAGTTTTAGAAATAACTCTGAGACCGGCGGTCTCTTAGTTCTGACCGATGGCAGTTTATTGAATATGTATGAGCTCTTATTTTTATGTTTGCATACTCACACGTCTCCGAGTTGCACTATGTGTTTAAATCAAAGGTCTCTAAGGCCTCGGATCTTGTTCGGCCATAGTCCGTTCTGTTTTATGCTGCAGTCTTTACTAATTTGGCTAATAATTTTGATCTTAGTCTATACTAATTTAGACCATAGTCTTAAATAATTTGGACCGTAGTCTTTAATACTTTAGGCCATATTCTTTAAGACTTTTTGACTTTAGC
Organism: Lycium ferocissimum; assembly: GCF_029784015.1. Taxonomy (NCBI): domain Eukaryota; kingdom Viridiplantae; phylum Streptophyta; class Magnoliopsida; order Solanales; family Solanaceae; genus Lycium; species Lycium ferocissimum. The sequence goes on along the minus strand of NC_081351.1, from coordinate 40,274,139 downwards.
CGTTAATGATTTGGGCTTTTGACCTTTGGTTTTAATACATCGGCCTCTTGGGGGTCCGATAAAATGTAATTCTAATGCAAAAGGAATAGTAACAGCTAAAGTGATACTTTGAGAAATTTCCTTTATTGATTGAACCGAAGACAAGATTACAATAGTAGCCGCGGCGAGAATGAACTAATCGGGCACGATTCAATCGATCATTTAGCCCTTACAAAAGGAATACTATCGCTCAAGCCTTGGCTTTGAATAGGTGTCGATTTGCCCAGGGTATGATAGTCCCCTAGTACTGGAGTCCGAGTCTGAGGGCTCGAGTACCATTGATTCGGCGTGGGCAGTCTTAAAGTCCGGTTCTTGACTTGTCTTCTTAGTTTTAGTAGCACGCTGTATGGCACTGCCTCATTAAAAACCTTACTGAAAAACCCATTCGGGGCAAAACCTGTCGAAGGGAAAAAGAGTGCAGCACGTGCTTTTAATCCTAAGTCTATGACTTCTCGACTTCCATTGTGCTGCTTCTGATGTCCACTTCGACGTATGCCTGCATGGTTAGTCTAAAAAGAATGGAAAGGCAAAGATTGTTCATACCTTAGCAATAGTATCGCTTTAGGTGCGCCATATTCCAGTTATTTGGAAGTTATTTTCCATTTTCAGATTCGATCTAATAGGAGCCTTTCCCAGTTATGTCGGTGACTCTATACGGTCCTTCCCAATTCGGGCCTAATTTCCCGTCATTGGAGTTCTTAGTATGGAGTGTGACCTTTCGCAGGACCAAGTCCCCAACCTGAAAATGCCTAAGATTGGTCCTCCGGTTATAGTATCTTTGCATCCTTTGCTTTTGAGCTGCTAATCGGACATAGGCGGCTTCTCTTTTTTCATCTACTAGATTCAGACCCGTGGCCATCGCTTCGTGGTTTGATGCTTATGTGGCGTGCTGAAATCTTAAGCTTGGTTCACCGACCTCGACGGGTATTAGTGCCTCAGCTCCGTATACTAGAGAGAACGGTGTTTCCCTAGTGCTAGATCTCACCATTGTACGATATGCCCATAAGACCTCGGGTAAAATCTCCTTCCACCTGTGCTTAGACCCGATCAATCTCTTCTTCAGGTTCTGCAATATAATTTTGTTTGTTGATTCGGCATGACCATTCGCACTTGGATGATACGGGGTCGACAAGATCTTTTTGATCTTGTATTCTTTAAAGAACTTGTTGGCTTTACTGCCTATGAATCGCTTCCCGTTATGAACCGTTTCCGTTATCGCATGCAATCTTCTTCAACCCGGTATCCGAACCGACAGATTATGTGGTCATATATGAAGTCGATGAATTCCTTTTCTCTAACCTTCTCGAATGATTGTGCTTCAACTCACTTATAGAAATAATAAGTCATAAGTAACATATAGTGTGCCTTACCCGGAGCCCAGGTCAAAGGCCCTACTATGTCCATTCCCCATTTCATGAATGGCCATGGAGAAAAGACCGGATAAAGTTCCTCTCCCAGCTGAGGTATCGAAGGTGCGGGTCTTTGGCACTCGTTACATTTTTGGACGAAGGCTTTTGTGTCTTTCTCCATCTCGTTCAAATAGTAATCGGCTCTTATCAGCTTGCGTACCAGCGAATTGGCTCCCGAGTGGTTTCCACAAGTCCTCTCGTGAACCTCTCTCATGGCGTAGTCGGTTTCTCCTGGCCCCAAATTGCCATGGGACCGTAAAATGACCTTCGGTATAATTGGCCATTGACCAAGCAAAATCTAGCTGCCTTGGCTCGAAGGGCCCTCGATTCTTTGGGATCGAACGGCAGCTTCCCCGTCTCAAGATAATCTATATACTTGTTTCTCCAATCCCAAGTTAAGCCTGTCGAGTTTATTTTAGCGTAACCGGTTTCTATTACCGAACTCATCATCTGCACCTCTGCTCCGAAATTGAATCCTTCAGGTTCTACCGATGAGCCTAAGTTTGCCAAGGCTTCGGCCTCATTATTCTGTTCCCGAGGTATGTGCTCCAGTGTCCACTTTTTGAATCAATGCAGTACCACCTGTAATTTTTCTAAGTATCTTCACATCCGGTCGTCCTTGACTTCGAACGTCCGTTTACTTGATTGACCACTAGGAGGGAATCGCATTTGGCCTCAATGATTTCGGCTCCCAAGCTTTTAGCTAGTTCCAGACCTGCAATCATAGCCTCATACTCGGCTTCGTTGTTAGTCAAATTAATAGATCTAATAGATTGCCTTATTACATCACCAATGGGTGGTTTAAGGACGATCCCCAATCCGGACCCCTTCACATTGGAAGCTCCGTCTGTGAATAAGGTCCAAACCCTCAAACTAGTCCTCGAGGTAAGGAGTAATTCTTTATCGACCTCGGGGATCATGGCCTGTGTAAAGTCGGCCACGAAGTCTGCTAGTATTTGGGATTTGATAGCAGTTCGAGGTTTATATTCAATATCATACTCGCTAATCTCGACAGCCCATTTCGCTAATCGGCCTGATAGTTCGGGTTTATGCATAACATTCCTTAAGGGGTATGATGTTATGATACATATGGGATGACACTGAAAGTAAGGTTTTAATTTCCTAGATGCACTCAATAAGGCAAGTGCTAATTTTTCTAAGTGTGGGTACCTGGTTTCAGCGTCACCCAAAGTCCTGCTCACATAATAAATCGGGTATTGCGTACCTTCCTCTTCTCGAACCAGGATGCCGCTTACCGCTATTTCGGACACTGCCAAGTATAGGTACAACTGCTCGTTTGCCTTTGGTGTGTGTAACAAAGGTGGGCTCGATAAATATATTTTGAGCTCTCCCAAAGCCTTCTGGCATTCGGGGGTCCAGGCAAAATCGATTTTTTTCTTCAGCAATGAGAAAAATCGATGGCTTTTATCCGAGGACCTGGAGATGAAACGGCTTAGTGCAGCTATCCGCCCGGTCAATCTTTGCACCCCTTTGATGTCGTCTATAACGGTGATATCTTCTATTGCTTTTATCTTGTCCGAATTGATCTCGATCCCTCGATTCGATACCATGAACCCGAGAAACTTACCCGATCCTATGCCGAAGGCACATTTTTTCGGGTTCAGCTTCATGTTGTATTTCCTCAATACATCGAAAGTTTCCTGCAAATATTTTAAATGGTCCTCTGCTCGCAGGGACTTAACAACCATGTCATCTATATAAATTTCCATTGATTTTCCTATTTGTTGCTCAAACATGCGGTTGACTAACGTTGATAAGTGGCACTAGCATTTTTTAAGCCAAAAGACATTACATTATAACAATATGTGCCAAACCTAGTCACAAAAGAAGTTTTTTTCTCGGTCCTCCGAGTCCATCTGTATCTGGTTATACCCGGAGTAGGCATCGAGAAAACTTAGCATCTCATGCCCTGCCGTGGCGTCAATCATTCGATCGATGCTGGGCAAAGGAAACGAATCCTTCGGGCATGCCTTATTTAAATATTTATAATCTATGCACATTCTAAACTTTTTTCCTTTTTTAGGTACGACCACTACATTAGCTAACCAATCCGGGTATTTAACTTCCCGAATGGATCCTAATTTTAAGGAGTTTAGATACCTCATCTTTGATGAATGCATGTTTGACCTCGGGTTGTGGCCTTCTTTTTTGTTTAACTGGAGGAAAATTTGGGTCCAGACTCAGCTTGTGAGTTCTCACCTCCGGTGGGATACCTGTCATATCTAATTGGGACCAAGCAAAGCAATCGGCGTTAATTTTAAGAAATTCAATAAATTTTTTCCTAAGAGTTAACCCTGTGCTCAGGTATACCTTCCTGTTTGGTAGATGAACGAACAGTATAACTTGCTCAAGTTCTTCGATCGTTGACTTAGTGGCGTCTGAATCATCAGGTACCACGAATGATCTCGGGACTCCATAGTCGATTTCTTCATCAGGTGCGTTCCTTTCCCGATCATCCAAGGACACCGGGACCGGGACCTGTGATTGCTATTTGGTATCTTCCCCTTTGCTCAACTTCCCATATATCGGCTCCCTATCTTTCAGTATTAGAGGTTTAGAGACAGGGGGCATTTTCTCGACCGCAAACATCTCTTTCACAGCCTGTTGCTCACCGTGGACCGTCTTAATTCCCTCTGCGGTTGGGAATTTCAACACTTGGTGCATAGTTGAGGGTACATCCCTCATGTTATGTATCCACGGTCTCCCAAACAAGGCGTTGTACCTCATGTCACCTTCGATTACGTAGAACTTAGTCTATTGCATGGTTCCTAACGTGTTGGCCGGCAAGGTGATTTCACCCTTTGTCGTCTAGCATGCCATGTTGAACCCGTTAAGAACTTGGGCTGCCGGCACGATCTGGTCTAATAATCCTAGTTGTTCGATGACTCTCCATCGAATGATATTAGCCGAGCTACCTGGATCAACTAACACGTTTAATTCGAATTTTATTGATGAGTACAGATATTACCAGTGCGTCGTTGTGAGGTTGAACGATGCTTTCTATGTCCTCGTCGCTGAACGAGATGAAATCCTCGAGGTCGTAATTTCTAGTTCGTTTCTCTCTTGTGATGGAGACTTTGGTACGCTTCAATATCGGTCCCTGAGGAATGTCCACTCCCCCAATGATCATGTTGATCACATGTTGAGGTTCTTCCTGTTCGGCTTGCTTGTTGGCATCCCTGTTTTTGAAGTGAGTCTTAGCTCGCTCACTCAGGAATTCCCGAAGATGCCCTAAATTAAATAACCGGGCAACTTCCTCCCTTAATTGCCGACAATCTTCGGTTCTGTGCCCGTGAGTACCATGGAACTTGCAAATCAAGCTTTTACCTCTTCGATCCAGGTCGGTCTGGAGAGGCTTCGGCCACCTTGTTTCGCCGATGCGGCCGAGAGCCGCTCCTATGTTCGCTACATCTACATTGAAATTGTATTCTGATATTTTCGGGGCCTCTTTATTTCCCGAGGACTTATCGGAACCATTCTTATTTACCAATCCCCGATTGCTCGGACCTCGGTCATTCCTTTTATCGTTCCTGGTGAAGTCGTTATCCCGACCGTTACCTCTTCGATCGGGTGGATAAGGCTGATACCTGTCACGAGATTGTCTTGATTCTCGATCTGTCGCTCTCCTCGATTGATCATTTTCTCTGTATGGTCGTAATGATCTCGCTGCGTTCCTCAGAAATTGATCGTCCTCGACCCTAATTTTTTATTGATATCTGTTGTGTACATCGGCCCATGTGATTGCTGGGTACTCCACCAGATTTTGTTTCAATTCTAAAGATGAGATCGAGCTCTTTTGGTTGAGCCCTTGAGCGAACGCTTGAACGGCCCAGTCGTCCTGTACCGGTGGTAGATCCATACGCTCCATCTGAAATTGGGTCGCGAACTCTCGGAGTGTCTCACTCTCCCGCTGCTTGACATTGAACAGGTCCGATTTCATTGTCTCCACTTTTATGGCTCCAGGATGAGCTTTGACAAAGGTATCTGCAAGCATAGCAAAAGAATCAATAGAATGTTCAAGTAGATTGTGATACCATACCATTACTCTTTTCGACAAGGTCTCCCCGAATTTATTGAGTAGCACTAACTCTATTTCGTCCTTTTCGAGGTCGTTGCCTTTGACAGCGCATATGTATGCGAACACATGCTCGTTTGGGTCGGTGGTCCCGTTGTCTTTGGGAATATTAGGCATTCGGAACCTCTTCGAGATCGGTTTCGGCGTAGCACTTGGAGGGAAAGGCATCTGAATAAACTTTTTGGAGTTCGGTCCCTTCAATACCGGAGGTGCTCCTGGGATTTGATCGACCCTCGAGTTATAAGTTTCCACTTTCTTATCATTTGCCTCTACCCGCTTTGTTAGTTCTTCGAGCTTTTTCATCAGTTCGGCAGGTTGCCCGAGGTCATTCCCGTTGTTCTCAACGATGGGCCTCTCCTCTCTCGGGGCGGTCTCCTCGGTATGTTTGGATTGACCGGCGTTGGACGCTCGATTCTGGTTTTGTAGTTGAGCTATGACCGCTTGTTGGGCCCCCAATTGTGCCATAGCCATCTCTAATTGATTCCTGAGCTGTTGTAACGTGGCTTTGTTGCCCCCACCCACGTGCGCGTCACCTATCGATGAGCGGTCGGTATTCACAGCGTTTTGAGAGTGAGGATCAGCTTCGTTTGGATCAACTGGGGGTACGTTATTGTTCGGTACCCCGTTGTCATTTTCCTCGTGGTGGCTTGATTCAGCATGAAAGTTAACGGAGTGAGAGTCTGACATGTTGAATAGTCCTGAAATCAAACTTCAAAGAGCAAGCGTAAAATAACGTGTGTTATCGAAATTCGTATAAAACCACCACTATTATCCTAGGCCCCACGGTGGGCGCCAAACTGTTTACCCTTAAAATGGATAACAATTAAATTTGTACGCGGTGCGAAGGATATGCGGTTTGATTTAATACGAATGACTGTTAAACAATAAATAGTAAAGCAAATGCGAGTAAAAATAAGCAAACCATAGCAAAACAACGATGGATCTTAGGAAGCAATCGATCCAAAGGCTCGGGTCCTGAGAACTGGGCTTGTGCTACAGTGATTAGGTAATGAACAATGATAGAACACTCAGAAAGATAGATGAACACTTAGAATCAAATTGTATTGCTCGGTATGTTTGTGCGTATGAAAAGAATTGTCAAAAAAGAGGGGTCCTCTTTCTTTATATAGTAGAGGAGTCCTAACCCTAGTACAAGTCTAAATAAGGTATAAAATCTTCAGTTAATGACGAGCGAGATCGGCGCCGACATATCCGGTTGATGGCAGATATTTCGGACCATCACTTATCATGGTTAACCGCCTTCTCGTTTTGTCTCGGTATCTAGTTCCAATCGGACTCAACGACACGGGACCATGTGCGCTCGGTCCTGCTACTATCCAACGTTTGACTTTGACCCGGATTGGGACTCGTTCGACTCGGCGATTATCATCATGAGCTTAACTTCCATGTCGGGAAATCGAGGATTACCTTGCCCTCGGTTTTGCCCGTATACATTAAGGACATTGAAGCGTACATAATGATTGAGAAGATCAAAAAGCTAAAAAGATTAGTGGACTTTTTGGAACACGAGGCATTGGTTGAGCATTTTGTTTGTATAAATATAGTATATTATTTACATCATCATTGTAAGAAACTTTGACTGATATAACAAAAAGTGATATTGTTAGGTGTGCGAACAAAGTACCACATTGATATCTGAAAAGAAGCTATTTATAAGGAGTTGGATACTCTTAATGATGTGAGGCCTTTTGGGGAAAACCGTGCGGGCTTTTCCCAAAGCGGACAATATCACATCATGTTAAGAGCATCTTGGGGCCGTTTCAGTCCAACAACTGGTATCAGAGCCAATGGTTTGGCGGGACAAGTAAGAAGATGGCGGAGTGTGGCGTGGGGCCAGGCTTAGTGCCTTTGCCCGTCTCTGGGCCGGTTTGCGACTTTTATCCGTAGCTTTGAAGACGCATTCACAGTCTTTGGTTTCGGTGACCGTAAATACTCTGACAGTGTGGGTGGCACACATACATGTTGAATCTCTGACCCGTGGTATGATAATGAGCCACGTGGAACTTAGTTCGAGGGGGAGATTGTTGGGTGTACGAACAAAGTACCACATTGATAGTTTGAAAAGAAAAGGGAGCTATTTATAAGGAGTTGGATACTCTTAATGATGTGAGGCCTTTTAGAGAAAACCGTGCAGGCTTGGCCCAAAGCGGACAATATCACATCATGTTAAGAGCATCTTTGCGCCGTTTTAGTCCAACAGATATTTCATCCTTCGCTACTTCTGTTTCTGTTTAGAAAAACGTTCTCGGGAATAAGATGAAAAGTGTGATTGAAGCAAGATTCATTGGAGAAGGATAATTACATGGCGGTAATGATTGAGTAAAGTGAAAATAAAAACTTGCATGGTGTTTAAAGAATTGTAATACCGACAAAAATATATTACAATAAATTCTCGAAAAAGTAGTTACCGGGTAAAATAGAGAATTTAGGTATAATTCAAATAAGCATTTTGATTATAATATCGACAAAAATACATTATGATAAATTTTTGAAAAAAGTACTTAACGGGTCGGGTAGCATAGAGAATTTAGGTATAATCCATATAAGCATTCTAATTGTAATACAGACAAAAAGTATTCTGATAAATTCCTGAAGTACTTAATGAAAGCAGTCGTAGCAGAGTGAATCTAGGTAAAATCCAGACAAATACTAGGGTATATGGACCAAAAAAAAAAACATTACGACAAATTCTCAAAAAAGTACCTAATGGAAGCAGCAAACATAACAGGATAAATCCAGATAAACATTACGATTATAATACTGACATAAAAAAGTTATGACAAATTCTCTAAAAATAATTAATGAGAGTAACAGACAGAATGTCATGTAAAATTTCGATATATACCCGCATTCGTAATAAGTCCATGAATCTTCAAGTGTGAAATATTCAGTTGTGTCCTTCCAATTGGATTATATATTTAACTCTATACAACCAAAAAAAAAAAAACTTATTAGAGATAATTGGTTAAAAAAAAAAAAAGTGATATATTTACAAATTCAGAAAAAAAATGTAGTGAATAGGAAATGAATTTAAACATTGTGCAACCTTAGAAGAAAAAAGATTGATAATTAAGAATGTAGTTCTTAATTAATTTTAAAGGTGTGAGATCTAATAAATTTATTAGTCAAAATCAGATAAACAAAGGTCTGTTTGAAGATAATCGATAAAAAAAAAAGTAGAACATGTCTTGCTGGACTAGGCATTTCTTGATGGATAGAGGCATCAGCTAAGAAAAGAAGCAATCAGTAAGAGGATTAGACATATCTTGCTAGTGTTTCTATGAAAGATCCATATGGATCATCATATGGTGCGAAAATACTCATATGGCAGAGCTAGGAATTTTGTCAAGGGTGTTCGAATTCATATAATCCATATATAAAAGGTGTTCAATATGTAATATATGTCTGTAATACGTAATAATTGACATGTCTATACGGTATGATTTTTCGGCGAAGGGTGTTCGGTTGAACACCTTGCCGAGCTGTGGCTCCACCACTGATATGGTGTCTTACTTGTTGATGTCTAAATAATTGGATATCGTCTAAACAACAAAGATGAACAATCAAAGTTTAAATCTGAAAAGAAAAGATGGTTCTTTAGTTGTACTGTTTTCTACTTCCATCACCATTGTAGTTTGTAGTTGTACACAGCCAATTAAAATTGGTATCAACTATTCTTATTTGATTAAAAATTTATTTGTTGGTTTATCATTATGTGTTATATACATATATGTGTGTGTGTGTTAATATAGTGCTGAAGATAAAACTCAATGCAACAAAGTAATGTTCGAACGATAATAGTTCTTACCTAGTAAATATAATGTTGAAGATAAAACTCAACACAATTAATTGATTAAGTAACATTCGAACGATAATAGTTCTTATAGTATGTCCAATATTTTGCTTAGATTATTTCCCAGGTTTTAGATGTTTCAACTATATAGTTTAAATATGTATATGAGCATCGTCAACTATCATTGTAAATGCTTCATGTCTTAAAGTTTATGCCTTGTCTTTAAGAAACTGCATCATCTTCTCTTTTTTTCACCACCGCATACATATCAAAAAGTTTTTGTCGAATGAACAGTATTGTTTTGTGAAAGCTGTGCAGAAATTTGATCAACTACATGCTCTTTAGGATGTCTGGTAGATCGTTGTCAATTTCATGATGTGTACATGTAAAGAAGTAGTAATTAGTGATAGAGAAAATTAACAGTTAATTACATTATATTTACTTTTCAATGTCGATGCAACATATATTTCACCCTTCGCAATATTGTTCCCAAAGATAATTTTACTTCTACATAGATGTAAATATATTTTATTTTAAAAAAAAAAGCCAAATGCATAGTCAGCCCCTTAAACTTGTCTTTATTTTCCATCTAGACACCTTATCTAAGCATATATCCTATTGAACACTTGAAGTTAATTAGAAGTGTACTGTTTAAACACAAATTAGTAAAATGGCGAAGTGCGTGTCACGTGACCTTCAAGAGCGTGAATACAAGACATTGATATAGGACATGAGTCAGCATGAGAAAAAAAACAAAAAAATACAAGTAAATTTATTACTTTCTCCTCCTTGGCATATGCTCAGGTACCGCTGCTTCCCCCTCGCCTCTTTGACCACCACAACCGAGCACATCTTCTTACCCACTTTAATTATATCCATCTTTTACATTTTATTCATAATCTTCATTTTTCTTTACGGATTGGTTAATTAATTCAATGTATGAACTTTGCTTTAATGAAAAAAAAAAAATTCTACTTCAGCATCACATATACGTGAAACGAATAGTGACAAACATCAAGCTCACAATTCAGATATGCCTCCATTTTGAAAAAGACCTATTTTCACACCTCCAATTTATCCCATACCCAACCAGTAACCACGACCGTTGGTTGTTAGACCAACCACCACTGTAGTTGTTACGTTCGCCATTGCAAGGTGCTCTCTCGATAAATAGTTTTTTTTTTTTTGTCGATCTTTTAACAGTTATTGTGAACTAGAAACGTTGGTTCAGATGCACTTTAAAATTTTAAAAATTTCATGATTCTCTGTTCCAGTTTTAATTTTTTACAAGATATATACTGGAATTTCTAAAATGGAAAGCTTATGCCATGGAGGTTGCCTGGCGTTAGGGTGGAAGTTGGTGGTTTTCAGAAAAGGGGAGAAGCAGTCCCGTGGAAGAGAAATGGACGCAGTTTGCTACGTCACGCGTGTGAGCTGGACGCAGTTTATGTTGTTGACTATTTCATCAACTAGTGCTTAAATGATACACTTTTAATTAACTTTAAGTGTTCAATAGGACATATGCATAGATAAGGTGTCTAGATGGAAAATAAGTACAAGTTTAGGGGCTGTCTATGCGTTTGGCCTTAAAAAAATGTAATGTATGTGAATATATGTACGTATACATGCACATGCATACATATAATTATACATACATATGCAGGTGATTTTGTTTTACTTCGTAGGTATAAATGACCTTACATGAATGGTCTACCGGCTTTCTAGCACTATTGGCATCTTTATTATGTAAATAGCAATTAATGTTTGTTTGTTTTCTGTCAAATTTGTAATGTGATGATGTTAGTAATTGTGTCAAAAGTATAATATTATGAATAACAAATAACTTTGTTAAGTTTACCTGGTCTTTTGTATATGTCCTCAAGGGCGGAGCTAGCGTAAGACTTGTGGGTTCAAAAGCACAAGCAACTTTATTCAAACTACGTATTTGTTTTGAAAAATTCATTGAATATGTGTAAATTGTTACTTTAGAACTCAATATCTTAAGCAAATTAGAATCTTAAACAAATTAGAATCTCAAAGCACGAAAGCCTTTCAAATCAGAGCAAAAGCCTCGATAATGTGTTTGTCATGATCGATTTTTCATGTTTAATTTGGTATGAAATTAGATAATAGCACTCTTTGATTTTTTCAACACGAGAACTCAACCCCCAATAGGAAGAAGTAAGGACTTTGAGAATTTGGTTAGTAAAATGAAGAAAAAAGAATTAACAATATACTCTTCATCCCTAACAAAAATTGATAAAATAGATAAGGAGAAGGACATTAGTCTGTCCAATTGACGTGGTCAACTCAAGAGCCCTTTATATCTCGGCCAGAGAATATGCATTATGTAACTATTGGCTTAGGTGAAACTATTAAAATAGATATAATTTTTTCACTGAAGCCAACAGATAAATTTTAAAAGCGCATTTAACTCCATTATGATATTTTAGGTTTATCAAGTTTGGCCCCAGGATCATTTGATGTCCAAATATTATGAATTTATCCTAAAGAAGCACAAAACAGAATGCTCTTATGCTAAGCTTCTGAAGGGAAAATTGAAATGAAAAATTTGCAATACATGAAAAATCCGGAGATACCATATTGTTTTAGTATATGATATTGATTATCTAATGCACATTTACAGGTTGCAAGATCGATTGGTGATGCATATATTCTAAGAAAGTAGAGTTTAATATAGAACCTTTGCTCCCTAAGTTCAGTACATTTCATGGAACATTTGAGAAGCCAATCATTCTTGCTGAGCCATCAATACTTGTATACAAACTCCTTCTCAAAAATCAGTTTCTCATATTTGCACCAAATGACTTATGAAAACATCTCACAAATCAAGAGCATGCATGTTGAGAATGTGAACAGCAGGTCTACGACGTGTTAGGTCTACTTATATGTTGTTAAATGCATCCTCTTTTTCGATGTTAATTACTCAGATTTATTGAACAGAATGTCCTATATATGTTTTTTGCTTCTTCCTTAGTTGAATTGAAAAGAATTCACTATATAAATAAAGTAGTATTAAGAAACCAATGACTTCAAAACTAAATTAACATGATATCAGTCACATCTTATTCATGCACTTTTGGGCATCCAATATATAGATCAATATGTAGGGAAAAGTATACCAAATAAACTAAATTTTATAACAAAGGGGAAAAAGAATAATGTTATAGTAGTAAAAAATAAAAAGGAAGATGATTAATGACCTCAAACTCAAAATGGCAGATCTCATCACATGAATACACATATATATAGAACGTAGTTATTTCCTATATAAAAAGGAATAACCAGCAATGGTAAATTCCTAATGTAATTAGCAATATTCATGGAGATTGAGTGTGATAAATTTCAGAGCAAAAGCTGGCCAGTAATGGAAGGAACACAAACGTCACCGGACATGAAAGGATGAAAAATACTTTCAGGGTAAAAGAAGAACGAACAGATGCTGAAACTTGCGGTACAACATACCTAAATCAGTTAAAAAGATGAGATCATGTGACACATGCATGAGAATTAAATTCAAGGAATAGAAAATAGAAGATGGAAAATCTACTTGTTCAGAAAGGCAAAAATAGTCACGTTGAAGGCACAATTAGAGATTTGAATTTAGCAGTAAGTTACGCAACTTTTCTGAATGAGCAGTTTCTTAAGTAAGAAACTTCTCTGAAAAAATACTTATGTTCGTATCCAAGGATTGTGTTGGGATGTTCTGCACGTTAGTTGTTTTTAATAAGTAGGTTAATTAGGTTTTAAAGAAGAATGTTTACATAATTTAACTTTTAGATTAGGAAATTCGTGCCATATATATATATATATATATATATATATATATATATATATATATATATATATATATATTTCAATATTCTAAAATAAAAGAGAGAGTTCGAAGAAATTAGTGGAAAATTTTTATGTGGTTTTTATCAAATTTTAAAACAATTGTTAGTCTTATTTCCTTATTATCAAATGTTAAAATAATTGTTAGCAGTCTTTTATGTATTAGCCTTGTTGGCTATTTATTCAGATGTTTCAGACTTTAACTAATATTTCCGCATTTAATATATTTTCAGTCAGACTTTTAGTAGATCAGCATGTGTTAGTCTTATTTCCTTATTATTAAATTTTTTGATATTACATGTTGATTCAGTCAGCCTATGGGTTTGCTCGGTCACATGCAATTAGGCACCGAGTGTCGTGTTACGCCTAGGCCATAGTTCGAGGCGTGACATATACGTATACTTGACTAAGGCCATTGACTGACGCATTTACTTGGCCAAGGCCATAGTTGTGCATTTATTATTGGGCCGAGGTCCCACATATATGCATACAGGTAAACAGATGATTCAGATACAAAACAGGAAGTACTCACAACTCTACTTCCCTTGTTTATTTCAGTTCGAGTTTCAGTTTTAGTTTCAGCATTTATTACCTGTTATTATTTGGGTTGTCCCTTTCCCGAGCATCCCATTTACAGTTCTTTCTTTCAACTGCTTTACATACCAATGCAATTCAAATGTACTGACTTCCTTTTTTGCCCAAGGCCTGCATCTCGCGATGCAGGTAATGATTTACAGGACGACACATCTGCTCGCTAGGATCTCCAGTATCAGCTGATTGGTGAGCCCCAGTTCTTTCGGGGCCTTATCAGTTATTTATAGTCTTTACAGTATTTTCTGCAGACAGTCAGGTATGTTGGGGGCCTTGTGCCGACAACAGTTAGTTACAGTATTCCATTAGAGGCTTCATAGACTATGTCAGCAATCAGTCAGATGTTTAGCAGGCTTTTGGTGTTAGCCTTGTTGGCTACTTATTTATACTTACAGACTTATTCAGTATTTCCGCATTTATAATATCTCAGTCAGATTGTTAGTAGTTCAGCATGTGTTAGTCTTATTTCTGCATTCAGTTATGTTTTGATATCACATGTTAATTCAGTGAGCCAGTTGGTTCGCTCGGTCATATGTAGTCAGGCACAGAGTACCGTGTTACGTCCAGGCCTAGGTTCGGAGCCTGACAGATGATTACCATAAATATTTTAATATTTAATTTTTATATATAATATATTTTTACAAAATAGTGTTACACAATATTTGAGTATGATTGTTATAGCGGGGCAATTTTACAAAGAGTATCGCTATAATGCATGCACTACTGTTATAGATAGAATGTTGTTTATAGAGAAGAAATATAACATGAAAAATCCGTTCCGGAGAAAATCAGGCCGTTGAAGTGAAATGTTGTTATAACGAATGGTAATTATAGAAAGATTTGATTGTAATAAGATAACAACTATGCTTCGCCAGGTGAGTAATAAGATAAAATGGTATATTTTAGAGGGACTTTTTATTTTCTTAAACCACTTCAAGTCAATCAGTTTATTTGTCTTTTCATAATTCATGTACTTGAAATCCATTTAAGATTTTGTAGCTTAGGGAGATTCATAAATCAAAACTACTTATAAAGGTAAGATTTAGTTTTTTCCCTCACATAATATTAGTCTAACGGTAACATGTACATATGTTACAAGTAAATTTTGAATTCGCCTTTGATTGACTTTGTTTTCTAGCTCCGGGATAGGGAGCGAATCCGCTCCAGTAAGTCTCAATAGGGTGTTGAATTGAAGCCACTTGATTGTTTGTATTTTGACGGTTTAGATGCACTAACTTTTATATATAAATTATATAAAATGATAGATTTGAAGAGTAAAAAAATTGATAGTTTATTTCAATCAGAAAAGATTAATAAATGTAATCATAATTGGCAGCTATTTATAAAAATAAAAATAAAAATAAAAAGCAAAAGAAAGTGAATTTAAAATAACTTTGAAATTACATCATGTAATGACCGGCAATGATCAACTCCCCTCCCTCCAGAATTGAAGAGTGTAAGTACTTGCCCTCAACTATCTTTTCGTCTATCTTACTACTACTTGTCACTCCGTTTGCTTTGTTTATCTTTCTATTTCCCTGTCTTTATTTTCCTTTCTGTCCTGCTCTGATTACACTTATTTTGAGCCGAGAGTCCATTGAAAAACAACATCTCTACACACAAAGTTAGGCTATAAGGTCAAGGTACGTGCTACCGTCCCAGACCCTTGTGAAATTACACTGGATAAGTTGTTTGTTGTTTCCAAACGGGTCCTTAACGCTCCAGATTCCTCATCGGAATTTACAAATTTTCTTTATCTCACTTCTCCAATAAAACATAATTGGTACATTATTTTTTGTTATTATAAAATAATAAATACACTACATAGATATTTGAGTAAAACTATTATAGAGATGTAATTTAGTGGAACAAAATCGTTGAATATTTCTACCACAAAAATGTAACGGTAATGTCGTTCCTTTTCGGTAAGTATTGTCGATGTTCTATTTTATTCAGACGATTGTGTGCATTGTAGTTTCTTCTCAACATGAATTGCACGTCAGGGAAATTGTAAAAATATATATACAAATTTCTTGAAAATGAATATTGTATATTAAAAGAAAATTAAAGAAAATATATATTATTGACAGCTTGATTGGATGGTAGTTTGACTTTTCCTTTGTTAATAGCAACGATTATGGTTTGATTCTTTCTTTTTAGTAGCAAACCAAACTTGATTCTTGTGAAAAAAGAATTCCTCAACATCAAACCAAATCAAAACAAAGAAACATGCGACCCTGCGAGAAATACTTGTATAAAAAAGTAGTCGATTATTTTTCTGAGCAAGACCTTCTAATTGCTAATTTGTGTTTCTTTTTTTGATAATCGAAAAATCCCCGAGGGACAACGCATTGCAACTCCGATTTCAAACCCGTAAGATGATTAGTCTTACCGCTGGATCAAAGCCTTGGGGTCTTTTTTTTATAGTTGCAAATTTGTTTACCAAGTAAAAAGGACACAGTAAGGTCGAGTCCATTTCACCTTAAGTTTTTCATGTGCACCTAAACATTATCCATACCATATACAGATAAAACATAGCTATGTGTGGGAAGCAAAAGCACATCACCAACAGAAGCAAACATACTAAGATCTATCTCCAAACTACGGTTTCATAGAGGATACACAATCCTATGCCTATCAAGACTACATAACTTACTGCAAAGAACTAGAGAAAGCACTCGTCAGAATGAACTCGTTCGTCTTAGCTGATATCTTGGCTCAGACGACAACTCGGATAACATCTTCTCCAGCTCCTGCAAGGTAACATAGTGGTTAAAAAGAGAACACAAGATGTCATGCCGGACATAGGAACAAAAACAAGAAAAAGTGTTCTTTGTAACATGTGGGCGTAGCGTGTTTTGCTAAGTTCGGGCTGATATATGTACCTTTAGGCCTAATAACAAGACATCTAGAAAACTCAGTAGGAAATATATCACATGATTCAAGTTCTCAGAAAAATTGTACAAGCTAATATAAGAAAGACTTCATCAGCAGAAAGCAAATTATTCATGTTATGTAATACGGTTTCGGATTTGTGTGCCTTGCGACTCTCTACGGAATTAACTATACAAGAAAAACGAAAAAGTGTGCATGAAATGGATTTGAAATAACAGGAGGTATGAAGATCATCTACGCGTGACAAAGGATTTAGCTATTTGAAATCCTAAAATTCAAACTTTATCAGAGATCTGAATTCGAGGACGACCAACTTGAATCACCAAGCTACCAAACTAGTACTGCTTTACCAGATAATTAACAATATGAGAACTTATTAATACACCAAAACAAAAGCTCTACATCATCCAGTACATGTTTTTTTTTGGGTTTACTCATTCGGTATCTGAAGCCCACAGATGTAGATAGGCACTAGAACCACTTGTCACTTGTTTAAAGGTTTGTAAACATACCTTGTATCTAATATAATTACTTTGAAGGGAATATCTAACGTGTATAACGTCAACGGTCTGATTTTTAGAATGGCAATCCTATGGCACAAACACCCCGTTCACTCTATATTTTGTAGATAAAGGGGGGTTCAGTATCCCTGTAGATTTAGGCTCATTGTAATCAGCCACTAGCACTTGGCTGTCAGGCTTTCTTTTCTAGAGATAGAGAGAAATACAATACATCAAAAAAGAGGCTAAGGTATACAAATGTTAGTACAATAAGTCCTTTATGTTGACCAGAACCAAGGTGAAGTGAAAAAACACCATAACCCCAAAAGACCTACTTTTGGACCGTAGGCAAAAACCAAATAAAATTTTAAATGCCAACATCCCAAACGATCAGGCTGCTAGGGGTTAGCAATGGAAGAAGGTTTCTTCCCGTAACCAAACTATAACGCGACCAAATTTGAGCATAAGGGAAAGTCTCTTCAAAAATGACAAGCGCACGGGAAAAAGGCCGTTGAATATGAATCAGAAGTGAAACAAAATACTGACAAGAAAAAATGGATGTCAGGTCATAACATTACTGAAAACTATCTAGACTGGACTTTTATTTGACATCTTCGCAATTTTTTCCTGCACCTCCTCTTTCTTCTCTTTTTCTATAACTTAAGGAAGCAAATATCACTTTGCCAACCAGGGGACGAAGGAAAGAAGGGAATTACCAAAATAAACTGTTCTACTACAATAAGAAACAAACAAGAAAATCACTGAAGGGAAACTCATTCAATCACTGTGTACTACAAACATCTATGGACCATCAGTCCACCAAGCATCATTGCGAAAACACCAGATCAATCATCAAAGGCAGCATACGCTTCTAATTATTGCATCAATTGTTCAGAAAGGCAAAATTTTCGTTAGTATGATAAAACATAACATCCTTTTCTCGGTAGAAGCATAGTATTCTAAATCCCACTCCACTAAATTAATCAAAGACACAGGCGATGGATGCCAAACAATCCATCACAACCACACAACACACATGACAAAACTACGTGCACATTAGATGGGTACTTATTTATATTGGAGAAATTCAAAAGCATTATCAATACTCACTAAAATGCAACTGCTTATCATATATGCATTAGCCTAGCTAGTGCATCATGACACATTTAAAAAAAATGCATTTTCAACCCTCTATATTTAGAGCATTGCAGAAAAAGGTCTATGAACTAAGCACAAATGTGGGGACTCCACATTTTCCAAGTTAAGCTAGAAAATTACTTGCAGATAGTCACTAGGATTGACTCTAGAGGGGGAAAAGGGACTTAGAGACAAGTTTGAAGCTACATTTGACCCCAAGTACGGCATATAGATAAAACTGCTCCTGCTCCATTGTATATGACACTTTATTTCTTTTTTAGCATGCTTCACGAAAAACTGACGCCTTTCGATATATGTAAACTCATTAGTCTTAGCATTCTCATTTATTTTTCTGACATACTTTTGTAGGAACTACATGGCATAACATGTAAGAGACCAATAGATACTAAGAGAAAAGAAGACTATTACTTCGAGAAGAGATACGTTGGTTTGACTTATGAACTGTGGAAAACTAGAACTTTCTTGATTTGAAGCAAGACTACTTGAATGCAAAACTTTTGACCCTGGTTTTCAAGACTTTCATCCTTATAGCTGCCGGATAGTTAGGATATCCCTCGAAATGAGAATGAAGATTATTATTATCATTAATTATATATATATAGAGTCAACTATATTCATTCGAATTAGTTCTTTTTTCCTCATTCAGTTGATGTAAAGGAGAAAACGTTTACTTAATTTCTCCTACTTAGGAAAAGAAGGTAGCAGTAGGCTGGGATAGAGTTCGCCAGCAATATATACAAATTGGTGTTTTGCAATAAAACGAGTTCAGATTGATTTTGCATTCGTATGTTTTGTGTTGTACAATTATATTAATTTACTCGTTTTAGGTACTGTTTTGTGTGTGTTAATGACCCGTGCAAATGGGTATTCTAGGGCTCAACCTTGCACAAGTCAAATGTTTTCAAAGTGCGACGATTCATTGATGATCACGTGTTCTGCGAAGGATAGGCAAGTCACGCAGTGTATAGCCACATCGGGTGTAGTTGGGAGGGTGATAATGGAAAAATATGTTGACCCAAAAGCTGTATACACTGCAAGGAACATAATGAAAAATTATGGCAGGAAGGCTCATAGATCGAAGCAAAAGGCACTAGACATGTTATCGGGCGCCCCATGAGATTCGTATGCTAAACTACCTATCTATCTAGTACAATTTGTTTTCCCTTTGCTTGCATTTGTACAATTTTCTCCCTTTTTTACTTCGAATTTCGTATACGGAGATGACTTTGCATGTGGTGAAATTGAAACTATGGATGAGGAATCCTCAAAATCGGAATCATTAACCCAACTATTGACAACTTTCTTCAAAGCACTGGGCTTCCCCATCGAATTAGCAGTAAAAAGAACCAAAATCGCTCAAAAAGGTGTAGCAACAGTGTATCCCTAACCCTGAGTACAGAACCCCAGATTTTTTAAGAAATCAGACGATATGGTAAGTGCTTCGAGTCTATTTTGAGAGGATCACGGTGCTAATGGAGAGATTTTAGAGATAGATATAAGAGAGATTGTAGATGAGAAAATGGGAATGCACAATATTATCAGCATCCTTACTCACTGATTTATGGGTCACGTGGTGCTAATTTTGTTGGCCCAAAACGTGTGAAATTGCCATTATGTGCTAGCTTTTTAAAACATGGCTAATGTATGCCAATTATGTCTTAGTTGGTATACCGTGCTATTTTTTCCTTATAATACTGTGCATTCCCCATTCTCTCTCCGACATGGTTTCCCTCGAATCATTAACCATATCTTGTGTACTGATATCGTCTGACATCTTAAAAAAAAAAAAAAAAAAAAAATTAGGGTTTTGTACTCTAGGTATACACAGTGCTACATCATTTTGAGCGAATTTGGTGATTTTTAGTTTTTTTATTGCTAATTCAATAGGGAAGAACAGTGCTTCGAAAAAAAAGTTGTCAAGAGTTGGGTTAATGATTCCGATTTTGAGGATTCCCCATCCATAATTGCAATTTCACCACATGCAAGATCATCTTGGTACGAAATTCGAAGTAAAAAAAGGGAGAAAAGTGAACAAAATCAAGCAAAGAGAAAAGTCGCAATAGATATATAGGTAGCTTGGTAGTTTGGCATATGAATCTTTTGGGTCTCCTCGCAACATATGTAGTGCCTTTTGCTTCGATCTACGAGCCTTCCAGTAACTCAATCAATATATTTTTCCATTATCACCCTCCCAACTACAATTGATGTGGCTATACGCTGCGTGACTAGTCTATCCTTCACAGAACACGTATGATCATCAATGAATCGTCTCACTTTGAAAACATTTGACTTGTGCAAGGTTGAGCACTTGAATACCCACTTGCACCTGTCATTAACACACACAAGACAGTACCAAAAACGTTTTTCTATATATATATATATAAAGGGCAGCCCGATGCACGGGTCATGCAAAGGGCCGCACTCATGAGGTGTGATGTAGACAGCCTACCCTAATGCCAGCTGGCACGAACCCATGACCTATAGATCACACAGAGACAACTTACCATTGATCCAAGGCTCCCTTTATATTAGTACTATATATAAACAAAGATCTTAAAAATTTGTCGTCCTCACAAAGCATTGAAATACTATCATGATGCTACACGTGGCTGGCTTTTCTTTGCCTATGATTTCCTGATGCTACACGTTGCTGCATTTTTCTTTCCCTAATTTTATTTTGGCACTCATTTTTTGTTCAAAGTCCATTTCTATGTGGACCTCTATAAATGGTGTATATTCCGTCTCAAATTATTTATTGTGGTTAGTAAAAATAGCTGTCTCACATTATTTATCGTTTTAGGAGTTCAAGCATAATTAATTATATTTTCTCTCTCATTTTATCCTTAGTAGAATTTTGTCATTAATGAGTTGGACACATGAATAAAGTAAATATTTAATGGAGAGAGATTGTATCTTAGACATAAATAAGGTTAAAGTAGTCAAATACTCTTTATAATTAATATTTCTTAAGGAGCGTGTAAAACAAAAACAAAAAATGACAAATAATTTGAGACGGTCTTAAGGAGTGTGCCCAAGCTAAAAACACCATATAATATGAATTAGATGGAGTATTAGATTACTCTTTACATTATTTGTTATTAAACATAAAAAATTAAAAAAAAATGGGTTTCCCACCCGGTGTTCGGTACCTGCATTGGAGCCCGATTATATTCGGATTCGCGCCGCGTAGGGCCCCATTCAGGAGGAAGCGCTCCCTACCAAGGTTTTTTCCACACCCAGGGCTCGAACCCGAGACCTCTGGTTAAGGGAAGAGCAGCCCCATCCACTGCACCACATCTTTTGGTGGTATTTTGGTAAAATTTAGGCAACTTTGGAGCCACATTTTTGTTTTGAATAGGACATTTATTAGATCTTACTAATTACTCCCCTCTATTTTAATTTATGTGCCACTTTTCATTTTTTAAAGTTATTTTGACTAAACTTTGAAGCTATATTAAATAAGATCAACTTAGTAATTTAAATTAAAATGTAAATACTTAGTAATTTAAATTAAAATGTAAATACTTAAAAGCTATGCAAAAAATATTGTACATTGTAATTTTAACTGAGAATATTTTTAATTATTACCATATATAAAAAACTAAATTGATTGTTGAGGTTCATGTAATGAATTTATTTTTTTCTTAATTTTGTCTAAAACAAAGCTTAAATTGCCACAGTTAACTAGCATGTACTCTTGCCACATAAAATATCGTAATGAATTAAAACTAAACATATTACAAAATTTATGTGCCACTTTTCATTTTTTAAAGTTATTTTGACTAAACTTTGAAGCTATATTAAATAAGATCAACTTAGTAATTTAAATTAAAATGTAAATACTTAAAAGCTATGCAAAAAATATTGTACATTGTAATTTTAAGTGAGAATATTTTTAATTATTACCATATATAAAAAACTAAATTGATTTTTGAGGTTCGAGGTAATGAATTTATTTTTTTTCTTAATTTTGTCTAAAACAAAGCATAAATTGCCACGGTTAACTAGCATGTACTCTTGCCACATAAAATATCTTAATGAATTAAAACTTAACATATTACAAAATGATCTATTTATTTATGAATAAGGAAATGTTATGCTCACAAATTCATAAAAATGCCAATATTTTGCAATTTATTATTTTCACCGAAGTTGTTATTGTATACTATAATTTACTTTACATCATGTCAAATCACTTGTGTCCCTTTGGTATTTGCTAATTCTCCAGCAAATCTTTTTCCTCATAAATAAAAAAATATTTAATAATTATAAAAAGTTACCAACAATAGATGTTTAATGTGCCACTGAATTATATTAATTATACGGAAAGGAAATATGACACAAATAATACTTTTTAATTAAAATATTGCGATTTTTATATATTGAGTTTGGGCCCGGGCTTAGCACGGGCCTCATGTAACTAGTATATATATATATATATATATATATATGAGTAGTAGGTTAGCATTGTACCCATGTTTTAATTTCTTTAAATATCCCCAACAATACTTCACAAAAAATGAACTAGATGGGCTCTTTTGTCTTCTAGCCTCATCCAATTCTCCTCCCTCCCCTTTCCACCCATCATTCTCTCTATGGAACGTCCAAGTTTGCTTTCTTCTTGCAAAAATATTCTTTACAGATTTCTAATCCATTTCATTAAATTTAGTTTCCTTTTGATGGATTTTGTTCTTAAATTGAAATTATTTCAACTATTAAATCAATACTCTTTCAACTCAAGGTTGTGTATTTCTTGGAAAATCTAGCTTCAAATCATCCTCAACTCCTCCTCCCTTACAAGAATCACCATTAACA
Source organism: Lycium ferocissimum (assembly GCF_029784015.1). Taxonomy (NCBI): domain Eukaryota; kingdom Viridiplantae; phylum Streptophyta; class Magnoliopsida; order Solanales; family Solanaceae; genus Lycium; species Lycium ferocissimum. The sequence continues at coordinate 40,250,967 of NC_081351.1, read as the reverse complement.
CTAAACCCACTTCCAAAGGAAACTAACTCTAGGACCAATTCTAGAGGAAGTTTTTGCAGAAGCTTTTATTAAAGCAGTAGATGGGCTAATCTTAGAATTTTTCTTGCGTCTCGAGAAATTATATATGTTTTTTCTAATTTCCTATTTGTTTAGTATGGAATTGTAATGGTTGAATCCTACAAGTAAAGCACCAATTAGTAATGGAAGAAGATTTCTCGTGAGGCATTGGGTCATGGAAGCTTCAATAGGGCGACACCAAATTTTCAGAATGCATAAGTGATACAAGAAGGAATATTATGGCTTCAGGATTGCCAGAATTGACAATGGAAAAGAGTGTTGGTTTATTGTTACTTGGGGAGAGAACGCAAAAAGTAAGAAAATAAACAGATAAGGAAAAAAAATCAGGAGCTGCGGCTAGCAAAGGAAAGAGGGAAGGAAGAATACTCCCAATATATATATGTGGTCTTGCTAACCTACTTCATGAAAGTAGTAGGTTAGCAACTTAGCATACACATTTTTTAGTTTTACTTAAATGCCCCTAATAATGTATGGCAACATATATACTAAAAAGGCTTATTGGTCATTTCAAAAAGAGTTAACCAACAATCTTTATAACCCCCCCATTTTGTCCACCCCCTCTCCTCCACTCTCATCCTGTTCACTCATTCTTCCTGATCAACATAGCTTGTGAATTGCTTCCTGATGATGGTCAAATATAACTTGGATATTTTTTATGCAATGGAAAATATAACTTGGCTGCCTTTCATTCATTCAAGAAAGATTATTTGGTCCAAATCTTTCATTTGCGGTGTTTTCATGGCTATGCCCATCATGAGTGAAGGAAAAAGAAAAAAGAAAGGAAGAAACAAATGGACGATGTAGTTCTCTCGAAAGAAACTTTGGGGACATTATCCAATGGAAATATGTTCTAAGCATAATTATTTAACAAAGATGAATTGGGTTTAGATTTTTGGGTAAAAATTAGGGACTGATATAACAAGGGCCACCACTGGCAGGGTCGGCATCTTGCGAGCTCCCAGCCACGCCCAGCGAGTTGTTGCAGCATCACCATTGAGGAGGGAGAGAAGAAAAGAGGGAAAGGAGAATTGAGTTTATATTTTTGGGTAAAAAGACAATCAAATCCTTAAAAGTTCCTACATTAATAAGGTGGTAGGGACATTTAAGTAAACTAAAGAATGGTGACAATGCCTAACCTATGACCTTCATGTAGTAGGTTTTATATATATATATCTTAATTTTTTTCCAAATTATTTCTTTCTTAAGCTCCTTGTCTAGACAAATACTTCCATGAATATAACATAAAACAACCATGAATAAACCTTATTGTTCAAGTGTTTTTGGTTTGTTGGTCCATTTATCAGTTTTTAATGTTTGCTCGATTTTTATCAGTTCGTAAGTATTTTCTATATTCTTCTTGAGAGTTGAGCCATAGTAATATATACAGATCATACATGCACTAAAGAAGGAAAATAGTAGACAATGGTGCTAGGTTCCCTGCTGTAAGTTAAAGGAGCATTTTGCATTTTGGTAACACCATAAAGATAGCAGACTATAAATGTACCAAAGTTGAAGACAAGGGACCAATGTTTTTATAAGGGGCCATTTTAAATATTGCCAAGCAACATATAGAGTAGATAGTCTATGCATAAATATATAGGACCAAAAAAATGTCTACCAGGTTCTTCAGGAATGTCAGGTTGAAGGAGGAATTTTTGCAGACACAGATCACTGCTCACTACACAGTTCTCATCATTTATCCAATTGTAAGGCCCACATCAAACGGAAATTCAGCGAATGAAAATCTGAGTTTTCTATCTGAACAAAAACCAATTTCTGCCTAGACACTTCAAAATTAGGATATTTTTCCCCTTTCCGCTTTCTCCCCCTTACCGCTTCTCCTCAAAACAAACTAAAGACAATGAACCAAGGCTATCTACTCAGGGATATTTATAAGTGCTAGTACTCACAGCTAGTTTGAGCCAGAAGCCATTAGATTATTTAACAAAACATTACAAGGAAAGGCGTAGCTTAAAAAATGGACTTCATACAAAAGCTCCCATCCATGACCAGTCTAATTTTACTATCAAAAAACCAGACTGGTCATGGATGGGAGTTTATGACCAGTCTACTTTTACTCCTTCCTTTGAGTTACTTAAGGTAAAATACAGGATGTGTTCGATATGCTTTAGGACTCAACTTTCCTTTAACATTTTGAGTATTTTTGAAGTAATACATGTATAAAGCTAATAGGCACGACAATCAAAATTTTAGGCTACATTAAATTCCAATGTCAAGGCGGCTACGCTTTATAGATTTATTATCTCACTTCTACGACAGTTCATCTTTCTACGATCAACCACAGTCCGCTTTAAAATACATTATCCATTATCAGATATTCTTAGTTGGTTACTCAATCGTTACTCGAGCCAAATGGCAGAGGGAATAGAAGTAGCTGTGGATCAACCTGCTAAGCTCAAGAATGAAGTCATGAGCGAACACTAGAGATATTTCTTCTTAAAAAAATATATCTAACATTTGAACCTCATATAGATGGAGAGCGAATCCCTACCTTCTCTTTCTTAAGCTTCATGTTTTCCTCTTCCAGATGTGAAACCTTGGTCACCAGCTCATTGTGGTAAGCCTGCACCATGATATGAACAGATTAAAATGAGCAATGCAAAAGCAAACTGAGGTTGCAAACAAAACATTACCAGACAGCAGCATACCTGTTTTCTGGCTCGGGAGCGTGCAGCTGACTCTCTATTCTTGATCTTTCTCCTTAATCTCCTATCAAGAGGAGTTCTATCCATGTCCGTAGCACCCCTTTTCCGACCAGAGACTGGTGTATCAGACAACGCATCAATCGAAGGTGATGGTGATAAGCCTATCGGAGGCACAAAATTTTGTATTGCCGTAGGATTATCTAATGACATTGTATGTCCTAAAGAAGCATCAGAAACGAACAGCCCAGCTTTCACCAAGTAGTCTTCCAAAGTTGTCTCGCCACTCTCCTGATTGTTCATGGCCTCGTGATCTCTCACCTTCTGGCCTTGTTGTATGTCTCTCCACACTTTATCAACTGTATTACTTCTAATCGCCCTTGCCAGAGTTAAGTTAACTAGCCAGATGCTGAAAAGAAGTGGCAAGAGGAAGTATCATCAATATTCATGCCAACAGACTGATTAAAATCTGCATATTCCACACTTGTGAGTACTCATCAAGATTCATACTGCCAAACATTACTCCTTCCGTCCCAATTTATGTGACCCTCTTCCCTTTTTAGTCAATCTCAGAAAAAATGATACCTTTCTATATTTAGTAACAATTCAACTTTAAACTTCCTATTTTACCCTTAACAAGATGATTTATGGCCACACAAATATCTATGGCTTATTTCAGACCACAAGTTTCAAAAGTCTTCCTTTCATTCTTAAACTCCGTGCCCAGTCAAACACCTTCACATGAATTGAGACGGAGGGATAATAATTAATAAATAAATAATAAAATTGCATGAACTAAGATCAACCAAATAATGGAATTTCTATACATTCCCGGAGGCTTACCTAAATCACCCAACTGGTTCTCAACCTCGTCAAGTATGAGGTTAAACCATGATTTTTGCTTGTTCAATGATGCCCACTCCCATGAGAATTCAAGGTCTGAATCCCCATTCATCAAGACCTCCAACCTTAACCCCTAATAAAAACCTACTCTGTTGAAAAATAACATTCATGGTCAAATTTAAAAGAAATAAATCCTCGGTCATCCCCATAAAGACCAAAACGACCGATCAATCAATCAACTAGACATCAATCCTTTACCCTTTTTTTGGATAACCAAGAAATCCCCGAGAGCCAGCTAGCGCACAATTGGAAACTCAGCAATTAGTGGAGCACCTGTTTATACATTGCAGAGTTGCCAAACAGTGCTGGGAATTATTTCTGCTGGGAATTATTTCTAAGTATCTGTGGAATTAAATGGGTTATGCCTCAGAATGTGAGAGGCTTATTACAAAGTTGGCAACAACAGATTACACATAAAGAGAACAAGCAGATATGGAGGACTATTCCATTGTGCCTTTTTGGACAATATGGCTAGAAAGAAACAAGGTCTGTTTTGAAGGACATAGATCTCCTATTTCAAGAATAAAAGATAGTTGTTTGCAGAATTTGTTCTTCTGGTGTAGGAGTAGTTCAATAGGCGTCTGGACCAACTAATGGATTTTACAGACTTAGTAGGAAGGAAAGTCTAGTAGCTTGTTTCTTTCTGGTGCTTTTTGTTTTGTTTATGTAGCCCTAAGTACCTTCTCGGTACCGTTTTAATAAAACTTCTACCTTATCAGAAAAAAAAAAAAAAAGAAACTCAGCAAATAAGCCCTGCCCTTTTACCCTTCTCTACTTAAATACTAAGTTTTTGTCCGTTTCAGGGTTCGAACTCCTGACGTGCACCGAACCCCACAAATTACGTGTTGGACTCATACTACTGACGTACTGAACCAAAGCCTAATTCTAAACTAGTTGAATTCTACTTAATGAATCCTCCATATCCATTCTGCTCTCTCAAGCCCCATTTCCCCGTTAAAACCAAAAAAGGATTTTTTATTTTATTTTTATTTTTTTACCCATCCACAATCTTCACTATTAAAAAACCTTACTTTCTGGAAGATCTGCTACTCTAAACCACCTCCTAAACTAGTCGGAACCAGTTATAGTAATAACGAATCCTCTATATCCATTTTGCTTTAATAGAGCCCTTTTCCTATTAAGACCAAACAAGGAAAGTTTTTACCCATATTTGCAAACTTCAGAACCAAAAAGGTGTCACTTTTTGTGGAAAAAACTGCCATAATACCGCCCAAGCCAACAAATGACGGGAAATTTTCAAAAATATACAGTCCAACATGAAATGTTACGCCATGTAGCCATATTTTCAGTTTATACAATATTATAGCCGGGGCGCGGGGGGTGCATTATACATAATGTATCAACCTAGTATAAAAGTGTATAAAAGGTGTTTATACCCAAATATGGGCTAAACTGCGTAACAAACTCAACATATGGGCTAAAGTGTGTAAAAATAAAAAAATTAACTTTCTTTCTTTTAAATCATTTGTGGGATTTCAGATACAAACTAAAGATTTATTCTGCTATATCTATTGCTATCTCAATCTCAAACTAGTTAAATTATAGGGATTTTTACCTTCTATATCAATTAGGGTAAAATAATAACCCGATTTAGCCCATAAATTTTAGTTTACACGCTTTAGCCGCTGCCTTGTTCAGTGAAATACCCCCAAATCATTTGGGATGAGGGAGTAGTAAATACACTTCAAGTGCCATATATTATCAAAACAAGAAGAACCCAAGAACCACAAATTTAATTGAGGCAACTCCAATGTGAACAAAAAAGACAAAGGGAGAGGGGAGAAATAACAAGCAACAACAATAAACACACATATACCAGATCAAAGTAATACTGCAAATGAAACAAAATTTGCGCCAACTAGAATTGGAAGTCAGATGATCCTTGATTGGAACTTACAATAAAGCATGTCAAAGAAGAAAGGAGAAAACTGACATACCAGTGTGGAGTCGGAGAAGGATCGAGAGATTTATGGCGGTCGAAGAAATTGAAAAGTGAAGAATGTGAATATGTATTAAGTATTTTTTTTTTTTTTATAGGGATCACCTCTGATACATTATTATACACTTTATACAGTGTAAAAGTGTGTATAAACACCTCTTATGTATAAACACCTCTTATATTAGTTTGTATAATATTGTATATCAACGTAGAAGTGTGTATAAACACCTCATACATTATTATACACTTTTATACAAGGTTGATACATTATCTACAGTAGGGGTATAAAGTTGAATATTGTTGTATACCGTGAAAAATTGGCTATGCAGATGTAAATTAAAAATATGGCTACGTGGATGTAATTTTGAATGCTGAATTGTACATTATTGAAATTTCCCTAAATTATATTTGTTCTGCTCCATTTAGCCCAATTCATTCCAATATTCAGCTACTAGTTTCTTTTCTTCACAATTTCAGAATAAGCCAGATAAAATTTTCTAGAAGAAAAATCGCAGACCCATTAAGGAACAACACAAACTATAAGCAAATTTAAACAAGATCACCAGTAAAACGTAACAGAAAAAAAAAAAAAAAACCCAAAAAGGTCAAAGGAAAATGTAGATACTATATATTAAGTAACCAAGAAGAATTTACTAGATGATATAATAACACACGCACAAAAAAAAAACATTTTACCCATATTTGCAAACTTGGGAATCAAAAAGGTATCATTTTTACTGGAAAATCCTTCCATAATTACCCCCCCCCCGCCCCCCCCCCCCCCCCCCCCCGCCCACACACACACAACTTCAGATGAAACACAATTACAGCTATATCAATTGCTGTTTCAATCTCAAACTAGTTAAATTAGCTATATGAATCTAGAATATTAATACTGCTCCATTCAGCTACAAGTAGTTTTTTTTATTTTTCACAATAAGGCAAGATAAAATTTTGACGCTAATAGAAAGAAAAACGCAGACCCATTAAGGAACAATACAAACTATAAACAAATTTAAACAAGATCACAAGTAAACCATAACAGAAAACCCAAAAAAGCTCAAAGGAAAATATAGATAATATATAGTAAGTAACCATGAAGAACGGAAAAAAAAAAAAAAAGGAAAGGAAAAAAAAAGAAGGAAAGAGAAAGAGGGTATTAGTATTACCTGGCAGATCAAAAACGCAAAGGGAACACTTGTTTCTTGTCGTTCGTATGGGAATCCACGTATGTATGTATTCAGTACTATAAATTTTGTCCCAAATCTTGAAACTGCTTTATTTTTCTACCTGTAAATTTGATGAGAGTAGTATGTGTGTGATTTTGTTGTGATGATGCTGGGCCGGCCCATAGAAAGAGGGGAATATTTCCTGTTTTTTTGCGCGGAATGCCGTCATTTGGGGTGGTCTTTAATTTTTGTCCTTCAAATTGGTGATCTTTAGGTTTTGTCCTTCAAATTGATGATCTTTCGCAGCAAATTTTCAGGCAGAATTTTACAAATCTATTCTGCCTTTGCGTATGACAAAAATTAAAGACCGCCCATGAAGAGAATTTACGAATAATTTCTTTCGCGTCGAGGTAAAGCTTTCCATTGGGCGAATAAAAAACGAAATGGCAATTTGCAAGATTAATGTACCACCCGGCAAATCAATGGTCTTTAAGGAGAAGCGCTTTGGTTTCGGGTTCAAATTCCGAATCAAAAATAAAAAATTTGAAAGGCGATTTCGGGCATAAGTTGGGATTCGCAGGGCATAAGTTGGGTTTTTTCCTCATTAAGGCTAAAAAAATAAAAAGGAAAACTTGGCCTTAAGGCCCGATTTTGGATAAAAGTTTGCATTAAGGCATAAGTTGGGGTCTCATGTCTGCGAATTTTTTTTTATTTTTTTTTCCGGGTTCGAACTCGGGGGTGGTAGCGAAGGGCAAATATTAAAGACCACCAATTTGAGGGGCAAAAATTAAAGCCCACCCCCAAAAGAAGGCAAATCCACACAAAAAAATGAAACGGAAAAGGGTTAGGGCAATTTAATTTTTTGGTCTTTAAATTTTGCCCCTTATATTTGAAATCTTTAAATTTTGCTCTTCGGTTTCGGGTTCGAATTCTCGTCAAAATTTTAAAAAAAATTCGCAAAAAATAAAAAATAAAAAATTGAAAGGGCATAACTTTGATAATTCCTTGGGATTCGGTCCGGCATAAAAGTTTGGGTAAAAGTATGCCCCCACCGGCAAACTTTTAGTTAAACATAACTAAAAGTCCCCGGAAAAAAAAAAATATATATATATATATTTTTAACTTTTGTAAACTTTTTAATGCCTTAACTAAAAGTGTGTCCCATAAAACATGGCCTTAAGGCGTAAGATTTTGCATAACTAAAAGTTTGCATTAAATTTTGGCATAAGTTTTAGTTATGTTTAACTTATGACTTGCTTATATATATATATATATATATATTTTTTTTTTTTACTTTTCAATGTAAACTTTTAGTTATGCCTTAACTAAAAGGGTTAAAAAGTATAAGCTACGGAACTTTTCCTTAAGGCATAACTTAAACTTTGCCTTATAAGGCAAAGTCTATGCCTTAAGGAAAGTTCTTGCCTTATGGGGCATAATTTTGTTATGCCATAAAAAATATTAAAGCATAACTAAACTATGTCTTAGGAAAAATTGAGGGGCGGATGCGGCATAAAATTAAAGCATACACACCCCTTGCGAAATTATTTTTTATTTTAGGCGGGTTCGAACTCGAACTTCATGTATCCACACAAAAAAATAAAGAAACGCAAAAAAAAAAGGGTTAAAAGGGATAATTTTAATAATATGCTCCCTCCGGATCAAAAAGAGTGTTCACTTAGCCATTTGCACACCCCTTAATAAATTACTAACTTCTAGACAAAAATAGGTAATTCGATTAAACTGTCATTAATTAAATAGGCATTGAAATTTTATCACATAACACTTAATAGGGGCAAAATTGAAAAAATAACGTTAATTTATTTCGATTTGATAAGTGGACACTCTTTTTTACCAAAACAAAAGTCTAAGTGGACATTATTTTTTATCTGGATGGAGTAAAATCAAGCATTAATGCCAAATTTATTTATTTATTGCAAGAGTGTTTATACGCACGATATACAATATTATACACTTATTGTAGACAATGTATAAATCTTGTATAAAGGTGTATAATAATGTATAAAACGGTCAATTCAGATAATCTTAGAAATATAAGCCATTTCGGGTAAATATTTTCTCCAAATAGACATATGGTGTTATTTTCCCTTAAAGTATCCTGAAATTGGACAAATGGTTCAAAAATGCACTTCTTCCATCTATTGAATCAAATTTGTCGTAATGTTATTTTCAACGCTTAGAGTCGTCCTTCTATTAACGGCATAATTATATGATATTTAATTAAATTTTAGTTAAATATACGGCTTTTAGTTATTGGTCCACATAAAATTCCGACTCAATTAAAAAAAAATCGACTCATTTATAACCCAACTCAAAACTTATTTAAATTAACACAAAAATTATAAGCAGAATAATTGGGATGAAATGGGTATTCCGTTATATGATTCTTAAATTGTTCTCAAGAATACTAGGGAGTAATCATAGGAATTGCTTTAAGCATCTAAATGACTTTTTATTGATCTTGTCTCTATTGATTTTTTTAGCAGTGTGGTCGAATGAGTGCGAGACGAACTTTTAAAAGCACAAGACTATATTATCACATCACCGGTTTTGACACTATTGGCAAAATCGAGGGGGTTTATTGTATATTATGATGCCTCGAGGATTGAGCTAAGGTGTGTTGATGTAAATTGGCAAACTAATAAAGATTTGAGACCGTGTGAGTCTGATTTTGACACGGTGATGGAGACTATGTGAGTCTAAATTGATATTAGATGTGGAAACTATTGAGTCTGTATGTGAAAGTTATATGTGGGGACTATTGAGCCTGAGAGATCATTGGTATAATCTAAGTGCGTATGTGAGTATGGATCCGTTCATCACGAGTCACTGACTTGGTACCTTCCCTGGAAGGTGCACACTGATTATGAAAGAGCTAGCCAACTGAGTTGAAAAGTAATTTATTGATAAAGATTCAACCTATATTGTTTTTCCCTGATTATTACATGCTTTCGATTAGCTATATGTATTAAACGTGTCGATTCTTAAGTGATATTATATGTTGATTAAGTGCATGTGTTTGTGACTCTTGCTCTTTTCTCTATTATCTCTCAAATTATTTTGTACATGTGAAATGATAACGTGTATTTTAGTAACACTCGTTATTGCCTTATTGAGAGCGCGGTATATGACACTTACTGCATACATGTCGATTTTTTTACGCATACTACACTTATGGCATATTTTGTGCAAGTTTGAATCCTAATTCTAGTTGTATCCGTGATTGAGTTCCAACTCGAGGATTCGGCTTTAGTGGTGAGCCGCTTGCTTTGCCTCGAAGTGGCACGATGTTTGTTTTATTTTAATTTATTGTATTTTTATTAGTCAAATTCTGCATTTTCCTTATTTGACAATTGTATCTTATTTTCTAATTTTGCTCATGTCAAGGTACGCTTATTCTTGGGTTACGTTTTAGATCTAGCTTCCTACTGTATTAATCCATCATCTTTTTTTTATAATATATATAGACAATTAAATTTTATTTACTTTAGCTTCCAATTATGGTAATTGGGTTGATGAATACCTTGTTATTAATCTGTATTGCAAAAATACTTTGAAACATTAAGTTAGGAAAAATTTCCTAAAACGGAAAACAGAAAAAACAGAAAGAAAATAATAAAGCGAAAAAAAAAAGAACAAGATAGGAATGAAATCGAGCCCACTGAATGCACAGTGTGCCCTTAAGGAAATTATTCCCCTTAAGTACCCGAGATTGTGGAATATATCCTCCCAGGATAGAATGATTTTACTCACAAAGTATCGGTACCTAAAATGCCGGTGAACAGCGAACCACTCGAAGGCAATATATCACACGAGAAATTTTAATGCAAGAAATAAGAGAGAAGATCAGAAATTTCATAAGGAAAAAACTGAGGACTGGCGAAATTTATATAGCCATTGATTAGGTTTAGTGAAAAGGTGCAACTCAAAAGTTGCAACCTTTCAGAAATGGAGGATTAATTAATTTCGCAAAAAATTAAATATTTAAATAATTACGCGAAAATTAAAAGGAAAAACGGTCAGATTTTGGAAACTTATTAATGATTAAAAAATTAAACATTAAATAAATTTGGTCCAAAAAGATTATCAATCAATCAGATCATAAATCCGAAGCCGAAGCCGAGCCAAGCGACGATGATGACGGCGCGAGGGGAGGTCCTCTTCTTAACTCTTTATGAGCTAGAAGATGTGTTTCTCTATATAAGCACAAAAACTTTCCTTTCCACTACCAATGTGGTAGAAATGCTTCATCCAAAAAGCAATAAAGGAACAATTCAAAATTTTCATTTTCTCTCCATTTCCCATTCACCAACACTTAAAAACCCAACAATCCCCCCACATGAATAGGGAATGGCTATAAGTTAAGGAATGCACGGACAAATGTGTGATATACAAGTAAGGATTAATTGCATCTGGATAAGTAGGTTTCCCTTTGAACTTTCTATAGTGAACTTATATCGGATATACTCGATCAATCGGTAGATGTGATATCCTTGAACCGTCGAACTTTGTTGTATACCTAGATAACATAAGTCATACAATTAACCCTCAACTGTCTATGGTTCTCACGGTTGTGTTCGTTTCAGCCATGAACACCGCCTGGTTTCATGAGTGTATAGAGAATGGGCTTTTTCTATCATTCTCTTTGAAGCGGCTTATACTTCATACTCACATAGGTGATTCGTAAAACGTGTCATCACGTAGATACACTATTTGGTCATACCTTCCAAACTTATAAACCATTAAAATACTTAAGCTTTATTAACTCGTTAAAAACCCTTAATGTTTTATCCTTGTTCCTAAACATTGTCTCCATCATGAGAATGGATTGAGTTATTTGACAATGTCGAACCATCATTCATAACTTTGTTTGATCTCTTTGAACCTAGCTCTTAGGGTCTCCAGTCTGCTAGGTAGAGTTACCGCCATGATGACTTGTCCTAAGCCTTAAACCCATTCCCTTCGATCTTTCAACTGCCTCTCTAGTTAGGCCTTTTGTGACTGGATCCGACATGTTATCTCTTGACTTTATGTAGTCAATAGTGATAACTCCACTAGAGAGTAGTTATCTAATGGTATCGTGTCTCCGTCCTATGTGAGGAGATTTTTACGTTATACATAACGCTTCCTGCCATACCTGTTGTTGTTTGACTATCACAATGTGTGCATATAGGTGACAAAGGTTTAGGGCAGAATGGAACATCTTCCAAAAAAAGATCCAGAGCCATTCAGCTTCTTCACCAGCCTTGTCTAAAGCTATATATTTAGATTCTATCGTAGACCAGGAGATGCACGTCTATTTGGATGATTTCCAAGACACTGCTCCATTTCCAATGGTAAACACATATCCACTTGTGGATTTAACTTCAGATGATCCGGTGATCCAATTTGCATCACTATATCCCTCAATTACGGCGGAATATTTATTATAATGCAAAGCATAGTCTTTGGTGTGTTTTAAATACCCAAAACTTTCTTGCAAATGAGCATTTTTATGGCTTTTAATAGAATATATAGAGGGCATGTAACTACCTAAAAATGCACTTTAAAAAAATTGTTGTGCAGCTTTGTGTAGGACTCAAGCATTTGGATGGCTTTGATCCTCCTTTTGCACATAACGATGCCAAATCTGGTAATGTCCTTTTAATTCATAGAAAAGAACAACCACCTCTTGCAGTACTTTAACGGACGCAGTACTTTAACGGACGTACGTCTGCAAAAAAGCGAATACGCTCTCCTTCAAAGGCCTTGCAGTTGCAAGTAGTTGTCATTTCTTTTTAAGTGTCCACATACTTTGCTATTTGCATGCCTATAAGCTTCTAATGGATTCCCTCTTTTGGACCTGTCCGGTCTGAATGTTTTCACAATTACTGCTGCTTTTATATGCAAGTCGCAAACAGTAGTTACTGCATATTGTGCTCTTTGTTAGCACCCATTTCTTGCATTTTACACCCTTAACCCGCTCTGTTGCACTTATTCCTAATTCCCTTCATTTTCTGGTGTTGATTATGTAGGAATTGACATCTGAGCATGTGCTAGCAACTTTCCGAATGAGTTATGGGATTGCCATGCCGATGTGATATTGATGTAAGAGTTCCTAATATCACTTCACTTGTTATACAATTATATAGTCTCCAAGGTGAGATTTTCCATGTTAATAAATGGAACATCAGCTGGTTTTCCCGCAAAAAGGTTTAAGAGAGGGTGACTCGCTATTACCATACCTGCTTATTATGGTTATGGAGGCACTGAGCAGAATGCTTCCAAGGCAGTGAATCTGAATTGGATTAAGGAAGTTAAATTCTCTGATAGGAAAGAAATTGATTAGTTGTTTCTCATATCTTATATAAGAGGACACTTTAATTTTGTGTGATGCAGATAAGCATCAAATAGCACGTCTGAAGGGCATTTTAATTGGTTTTGAGGTTGTCTCAGGGCTCCATATCAACTTGCAAAAAAACAATGCTTTTCTATTAATGTTGACCACAAAGTCAAGAACTGGCTGACATTTTGGGTTGCAAGATTGTAATACTGCCAACAACTTACTTGGGCCTACCTCTTGTTTCGAAATATAATGATTTTAATTTATGGAAGGGGGTTGTCTAAAAATGTGAGGGGAAGCAGAGTACATGGAAGATACAATATATTCCTTTGGTGGTAGAGTTATGCTGGTTATCAGTGTGCTGATGGTATACCGACGTATCTGATGTCTTTGATTCTAGTGCCGGTGAAGGTAGAAAAGCAACTAAATAAAATCAGACATAGTTTGATATGGCAAGGGAGTCAAGAAGGCAAGAAAATGCATTTGATTAAATGGGAGGATGTGATTCAAAGCAAGAAGAATGGTGGTCTTGGTTTTAGAAATTTACAAGCTCATAATAATAAAAGCCTTTTATTTAAATGACTTTGGAGATGACAGAAGGAACTCTAGAATGATGGTAAATTTAAATATGGATGACGTGTCTATGGTTGCACTACCTAGATTGTATCTCCACTTGGTACCACATTTTGAAAATTTATAAATAGCAGATGTGATGAATTTATGGTGATGAATAGGTTGAAAATTGGAGATGTCAGTGTTATCAAATTCTGGGAAGACGAAGTGGAATGGGGAGTGCATGTTAGCAGAATCTTTCTCTGATTTATACAGCCTTGTAGTGAACAAGAATTGCTCCATTGTTGAACACTCGGATGGTAGTAGCTGGAACTTCCAGTTCAGAAGGAATTTCTATGATTAAATGCTGCAAAAGGTATTGTGGTGGATAGTTCGTGAAGATAATTCAATTTTCTGGATGGGAAAGATGGATGGAATTTGCTCTGCACGCTCCTGTTATGATATGTTGCTAAAGAAATTGTCTAGAAATGATGATGTGTGGCCTTGAGAGTTATTTAGAAGATCAAGGCTCCTAGCAAAGTTGATTGCTTTGGGTGGATTGAAATACATTAAAACACGTTTGATGCGGAAAATTGCAAAGGGGATTTGATCTTTGCAGCTGGTGCTATTCTTGTAAGGAAAATGTGGAGATAGTGAATCATTTATAGCATTTCAAGTTTGGGCGACAAATGTGATGTATGTTCTTGAACTTGTGTGGGATTCACTGGTGATTGTGCAAGGAAAACCCTCATCGCAAAATCAGAAGAAGACTTGGTTGTTTATTAATTTCCCTTTGCATTATGTAAACAGTATAGTTGGAAGGAAATGGTAGGTGTAGGTGCTTTGGAGGAAGTTATTTTCCTAATTCTAATGCTGCACTACTATCTTGGTACTGCCTAACGGGCTTTTTTAAATAAGAAATTACCTTTTACTGGTAACAAAATAGTAGTCTCTGAAGATTACTCATTTATTTTGCTAGATCTACTTACTTTAAAGTAGAAAATGTCAGAGGGGTTAAAAGAACTTGGGTTTTGTGTGGGAAGTAGTTTACATCATATTCAATCACTTTAGAGATGTATTGTTTAGTCTGTTAGTTTTATTTTTAGATAGTTAATCTATCTATAATTTTTTCTTACATATGTTCGATTCAAGCTTGAGGGTATTTCTCAGCAACAATAACATAGCTGTGGATGATCTCAAAGAAACTTTAGTATTATGATCTTATCATTTAGCTTTCTTTTTCTATCAACGTATTAGAAATGGTTCAAAAATACTTTCCTTTCACCTATTGGATCAAATTTGCCCTTCCTTTCACCTATTGGGTCAAAAATGCCCTTAACGTATTAGAAGTGACTCTAAAATGCCCGCCTTCACCAATTGGGTCAATTTGCTCCTAATATTATTTTCAAGCTTAAAATTATCCCTCATTAACGACGCAATTATATGACATTTAATTAAATTTTAATTAAATACGTGCTTTTTATTTAGGGTAAAAAACGTATATGTACATAGTAAGAGGGTATATTTACAGAACACGACGATACTCTTCAGTTTACAAAATATATCAATAGATTTCTTACAAAATCTATACGAATCGGGTAAATTAAAAAGAAACAAATAAATCACAGTAAATAAAGTAAGTAAACTTCCCTTATTTTATCCACTTTTCTTTCCCATTCAAAATTAAGAGATATTGTTCCCTGATTTTCTCCAACTTTTTCTCTCTTGTTTTATCCACTCCTCTCCATTCAAAATTAAGAGATATTGTTCCCTGATTTTCTTCAACTTTTTCTCTCTTGTTTTATCCACTCCTCTCCGTTCAAAATAAAGAGATATTATTTGCTAATTTTCTCCCACTGTTGCTCGAAAAGTCCATTCTAATCGGTTCTTCTCTCATTCAAAATTCATACACAATCAGTTTCTCGGTATGAATTAGATTCCATATAAAGTTCGCTATATTTTTGTAAGTGATACATGTCAGATTCATACAAAGTTCAATCACAAGAAAACAAATATGTATAAATTTTGTATGCAATATGTATAATTAGGGTTGTTCACGGTTTTGGTTTAAACCAAATCGAAAATTTAACCAAACCGAATAAAAAAACCGACATTTGGTTGGTTTGGTTTGATTTGGTTTTAAATTTTAAAAACAGATAATATTTAGCTTTAGCTTATATATTAAAAAATAATCGAATAAATAACCAAACCAAACCGATAAATTATATACATAAATTTTATAATTATTTATATGTATAATATTAGTTTTTCATAAATAATTATAAATATTTTATACCTTTTAATCATTAATTTGATTTTTGGTCTACTTATTTCACATAATTGTTTAAGCGCCCATGTTTTTAAGAATATCCCTCACTGTGTTTGTAAGCTTTTAACTCTTTAAATGTTAAGGTAAACCTACTAACGAAGTTCACGTTGTAGTCTAACGTCTTTAACTTAAATTTTTATCCTTTCATTGCTAATACCATTTGATTTTAGGTTGTTTCTTTTTTTTTTTCGAATTTATACTTTTCTTTTTTTCTTGTCAAAAAGGGTCCTAAACTTCTAATATTTTTCATATGAAAATGACAGCATATTGTAGATTTGAGGTTTCTACATGTACATATTTAAAGAACATCAAGATACGTCGCAACTCAAAACGTAACGCTCTCTAATACTCTTCCGTGCATCCTCCCCAAAAAGCATAAAAGAACAACTTTTTGTAGTCGAGACCCTAACCGTAGGAATAATGATAGAAAAACATCCTAAGTTTGGATCTATTACACAAAGTTTTTTTAATAAAAATGAGAATTGATGAAATGCAAGTACCGCCCAAAGTTTGGAATCATTACACAAAAAAGTTTTTTTTTTATTTCATATATTTTCATTTTAATTTTAGGTAGTCTTTATGTTTAATTAATATGTATGTTTTTAACAACAACTAAAAAAAGCTCTTATGCTCTACTTTGTTTAAGGCGATACGCGTATTAAGATGACAAAAATGGTGCAACAACTACTAAGTTTTTAGCCCTATATGTAATATTTTAGCAACTTCTGGGTAATTGGTACTACACTATCACTAATAAATAAATGCTTATTTACGTATGCTCCACCTTAAACTATAAATAAAAGTTTATCGTTTGAACAAAAAAAAGCATACGTCTTTTCAACTTTTTAATGTTTTACCGATAAGTCTCATGGTCGCTAAATAAACCGAAAATCGAACCAAACCGACAATAACCAAACCGTGGTTATTATTTTATTCGTTCTAAGTTATGGTTTTGTATATTTAAAAATCGACTAAATTGGTTTGCTATGGTTTTAATCAATAACCGACCCAAACCAAACCATGAACACCCCTATGTATAATTGTATAAATTCGTTATAATTTTTATGTACGAAATATGTATAAAAGTTATATGTATATTTTGATTATGATAAAATACATACAAATTGTATAAAATCTGATTAAAGTGTGTATAAATTATGAGAAAATATGTATAATAAATCTGTAATTGATACAAATCAGATTCCATACAAAATTCATACACTTGAAAATAAATATGTATAAATCTATATCTATATTATATTATTAAAAGCCAAGGAAAAAAGCACCACATTAAGCCAAGTGGTGTTGTCAGAAAAAGCCACATGTAACTTATTAACTACTCCTATTAACTAACAACTAATTCATCCATGTGGCATAATTAGAAAAGACCACATATGACTTATTACCTAATTACAGTAATAATAATTAATACATGAGAAGGAAAAAAAACTAATTAATAATTAATAATTAGTAACCGTGTTTGTGAAGTACAGGACATAAAAACTGTTGTAGCATTAGCAGACTTATTTGCTTTTAACCAAATCTAGATCTATTAGTAAATTTATTAGGCTAGGTGAACATACTATTCCAACTCAAAAATCTAACAATGAAGTCATGAAGATATAGATAGTACCTGTCTCAATTCAAAATGTAACAGTAAAATAAGCAAAACAATTAGATAATAATAATATTAAAGTATCTAGATAATGCCATTCAAATTCAAAAATATAACTGCACAAACCACTAATTACTTGGATTTTACATGTCTCAATTTCAATTTCACTGATGCGTCTATAAAAAAGGTAAAGCGAAGCAAGGAACCGTGGACTTTAGCATTCAGAACATATGTAGTGGTAACTTTGATGTTTTATATTTCTGATGTATATCTTAACATAAAACGATATTTTCTAAAATTTTGGTCATTTGTTAATTAAAACACAAAGATAGGACAAGCACAAGTATGTAATATTGCAAAGCTTCTAAAATTTGCTTATTTTTGAAATGTCCTTTTTTGAAAAAGCACATTTGAAAAGTGTACTTTTTGTGAGAAATAGTTTATGTTTGGCTCATTAATTTAAAAAATACTTTTGAGCACAATTAGTGTTTGATCAAACTTTTAAAAAGTATTTCTAAGTGCATTTTTC
This sequence comes from Lycium ferocissimum, assembly GCF_029784015.1. Classification (NCBI taxonomy): domain Eukaryota; kingdom Viridiplantae; phylum Streptophyta; class Magnoliopsida; order Solanales; family Solanaceae; genus Lycium; species Lycium ferocissimum. Next base: position 40,232,826 of record NC_081351.1, on the reverse strand, counting down.
TAAAAGTACTTTTAAAAAGTGGTTTTAAAACTACTTTTTTGGCTTCTCCAAATCGTTTCTCGCTACTCTCCAAAAATACTTATTCTTCCCAAAGCCAGGCTTAAACACATCACTTTTTAAAAATAAGCAATTTTTGAGAAAAATAAGCTTGGTCAAACAAGCAATTTATCTTACTTTGAAAATTGATAAATCTCATACTCTAAATAAAATCGCGTAAATGAAATTATAATAGATAGAGTCAAATGGCAACATATTAATATTTAAAATATATTTATTTAAAAAAAATTTAAAAAGAATGAAAGAATTTCAAGCAAGAAAATAAAAATTAAAAATTTTCCCCAAATAGGAAATTTTGGTAATTGCTTATTAAAACCCATACGAAACTAACAATTATTATAAATCAATAAAATTTTATAATAAAATAATAAAAAAAACTTTGCATATATCAAATGGTAAAAAACTCAGTAAGATGTCATATTGGGAAAAAATAATGTATAAACAGGATATTATTTAATGTAATTACACTTTGATTCAATTTAAAATATAACACAAATAAAAAACACTCAAAATTATTATTGTTATTTTTAAACCAAATTTAAATAGTAATAGAATTCCAAGAAATAGAATGACAATGTACAAATAAATAAAGTGTAAAAATAAGAAAATCATATTTTTCTATTAAAAAAAGGGGAAAAAATGAACAAAAAATGAGTCAAGTTAGTAAAAAGTTATTTGGCAATGAAATATATCAAATAATAAATATAATCAAAAACAATAAACATTTACATATATGATAGAATAACACTTAGAGTCGTTTAAAGGGTAAAAATTTAACTTATGATTTTTGATTTATTTTAGCTTAAAAAAAGTGCTTAAAACCCTTTTTTTTTTGTTTGCTCAAATACTACAAAAGGCTTAAAAAATTATTTTAGCTTTTAAAAAGCATTTATAAATTTAAACCCAAAAAGGGCTTCCCTTTAAAATATGTATAAAATATTTGACTATAAAAATAATTAAAATTCCACGTCGGGGGGTACGTATCTTTGTTTTTAAACAAGGGGTCGAATGAAATAAAACCGGGACATGCCTCCATCTTCATCAATTGGGACCATTAGAAGACTATAATAATCTATCCTGTATGACCATGCCTCCATTTTTTTTAGATAATTCCAAAAAAAAGGGGATTTATTATATACCCCCCAAAAAGGGGGTATATGAATATTAATAACAAAAACGTATATGTAAATGTTAAAATTGGTGGAGAATTATTGTCAATGAAATTGTTTTTAAAAATTAGGAGGAAGGAAAGAATTTTGGGGTTTTAAAATTTTTTCAACAAATTTAAAAGGGGAGAGGGAAAAAACTTTTTTTAAAAAAAAGAAGAAGATTGACAACTATCCTAAAATTAAGCCTTAGATTTGAAAATTAGATTTTCTTCCTTAAAAAAAAAAACCCCAAAAAATTTGGGGTCCCCCAAGCCCCAAAAAATTAATCTTTATATTTTTTAAAAATGTTTTATAAATGGAAAAAAAATCCTTTTTGTTTTTTTTAATAAGTCTTAAGTAAGGTTATTAGGGCTTTTCCCCTTTTTTTTATTTTCCCCATAAAATATTGGCCAAAAAAAATTCATGACTAAACCCCCCAAAAAGCCCCTTTAAATTAAACGGGTAAGCGATAAAAAAAACTTTTAACCCCAAATTTTTGGGACTTAAAATAACTCATTTTGGGGCAACTTCTAATATGTTAAACGCATTTTGGGAAAAAGGGGGGGGAAAAAAAATTTGATTTGATAAAAAAAGGGGGATTTTTAAATTTTTTAATACGTTGAGAGCTTTTGGTTTTTTTTTTATTAAATAATTATAGTAGTTAGAGACATTGACAGAAAATACAATAAAGCATTCGGGGAAAAAGGGAAAATTTCAATAAGATAGTTGAGGACTTTCGTGGGGCAAGATTTTTTTTTTTTTTTTAATTGGGCTATCTAAATATGATCAACATTCATCAGTTTTATAACTCCCACAGGTTCAACAATATTATTTCAACTTTTAA
>NC_081351.1:40118907-40230677 GCF_029784015.1 Lycium ferocissimum | reverse complement strand
GGGGGGCTATGACAACAAATATCTGAGTCTTACAACGGTTTATTGAAGAAGAAAGCTCGTGGATTGCACAATTCTTGCCATGGTCCGTTATACGTTTAAAATTTTTGTTGATCGGTTTGTTGAGAAGCACCACTGGCGATTTGTTGATTGCGGATAAAAAGTCTTGGCGGCCTTGTTGTTGAAAAGAAGTTTGATGAATATTGGGAGAGGTCCTTAAAGCATACTGACATGCAACAATACAATGCAGCTGAAAGGATCTTTGAGATTCTGACATTTGCACGCGAAGGTAAGGGCGGAAATATCCATAAAGTCTCTGTCGAAGGGAAAAAGTGTTCGTGTGGGAAGTGGAGAAACTACCATATGCCATGTTCACATGCAATTAAATTTTGTTATATCCGCGGAATTCAACCAAAGACCTATGTTAGCAAGTACTATAGTTGCAGGTTTTACAAACAAACGCACAGTGAAAATTTTTCACCGTTGGGTGATGAGGCATATTGGCCACCTTCTCCCTTCAGGTTAATTGCAAACACTGAATACGAGCGAACTTAGGAGCGCGGACTACAACTAGAAGGAGGAATGAAATGGATATAGCTCCTGCTCGCATGGATAGAAAGTGTAGTACGTGCAAGCAAATAGGTCATAACAAGAATCGGCCTTTAGACGGAAATCGGTAGTTGTTGTTGCTTGTTGGTTTTTATGTTTTTCTTAGGTTGTACGATCGTTGTTTCCTTATGTAATCTTCTAAGAATATATGACATGTCTTGTGCCATTTAATAGTTAGTATGTAATTTAACATTTACTACTCAGTTAATGGGTGACGTTTATTTAACTTATATTTTATTTTTTATTTACGTTCGCATATATAACACATATTTAATTATTGCATGTGTTAAAATATTTATTTTAGTTAATCACTGAAATTAACTATATGCTTTAAAAATTAAAAAAATCAATAATTTTTTTTTTTTATTAAAAACACAGCCGAATATGATTTAAATAGAGGCAATGTCTTACAAACTGTTTTGTAAAACGTTGGGGAGAGAAATATATATTAATGGTATAATATTTGTATAACGTGGATCAGTCCACGTTATCGGGTTAATTTTTTTTTATTTTTTCTTTGTGATTTTTAAATGATCTGAAAAAAAAAATTGGGCTATAAACGTGGACTCCTCCACGTTATACGTTTTGGTATATCACTAAAAGGCAGCCCCCTTTTAATTTATACCATCTAGGAGTCCACGTTATACCCATTTTGGTATATCACTAAAAGGCAGCCCCCTTTTAATTTATACCGTCTATTTTTATGCCCTTTAGGCTCCGGACTCTATTATATGCTGCCACATAGGGGTGCTAATGTGTCAGCATGGTGTCGAACCATTAAATGAAATGTACATTTGGTGTGATCCGCACATGAGTGAGCAATATAGAAGGTACGAAGCATAGTTGTGATCCTCTGACGAAGTTGTTGATTTTGGTCACGCCAAATATGAAATTGCATCCCGTTATAATTCAAGAAAATGAAGACTGACTTGTTAAATGCACAAAACGACTGATAAAACTCATTTTGCTTTAAGTCATACGATGATGCACACGATGCTAAAATCGAATAGTGCTTTGCACAATTTGAAATTTAAATATTAATAATAATATTTAAGTGTTGGTTGAAGCAATAAAAATAATAATTAAAATTAGAATAATTACCAAAAAAGTGATTTCCGGACAAAAGTAAGACAAAAATAGATAATCACTTTATATCTATGAAGATATAATTTTAGAAAGATACAATAACAGTAACCACCATTGTGGATTTGTGGTAATGCTAAGAAGAATTTGCTATCCCATTCCAAATAAATACTCCGTAATTAAGTAGTCATACTACTAATCTAATGATGCTTTGAAATGTTTTTTTGGAAATGATTAACATCCTTTGGTTATATAGACCAGACAAATTAATTGTTTAATTGCTGTATCTAGATTGTATAATCTGAGAAGTAAATGAATTACTGTATTTTTGCAAACCATTAAGACAAAGGGTGTGTTCGGCATGGAGGAAAACTTTTTCCACAAAAATGTTTTGTAATTTTCTCATGTTTAGTTGGTCAAAAATTTTGATTTTTTTTTTAAAAAAAGTGAGGAAAATAACTTCTCTAATAGAAATAGAGAAAACAACTCACCAAGTGGCATCCCATACTAATTGTCTAATTCTCATCCTTGAACTCACCGCCCACCCCCACCCCCCACCCCGCCAACCAAACCTAACCACCACCCTCAAATACCCCTTCATCTTCACCCACCCCTACCCACGATCACCCATCACCCCACAACCTCCAACCCATCATACACCTACCTCCCCTCTTTGTCCCACAAATTTTCTATTTAATATATTTTATTTTACTTTTATAAATATGGAGAAAAAAATTCTCACCACCCCTACCTCCACCACCCCACTTCTCCCCCGAATTTTGTATTTCATATATTTTGTTTTACTTTTATAAAAATATGAGAGGTTTTTTCTTATCCCCCACTCCCTTGGATGGTTTTTTTGAGGAGGGGGGTTGGGGGGGTGGAGATGTGGGTGGTGGGGATGGGTGTAAATAGTGGGGTGGATATTTTATGAAAAAAATATCTCACTAACCAACCAAACATACATAAGAAATTTCTTTTATTTTCCCATAATACATTTTCCATGTAATACCCCCAATAATGTGTCCTCTTTTCGGTCATCATAAACTCATTTGGTCAGTGGCCAATCCAAGCGCCTGCTACGTACAATCTACTCGCTCCGTCTCAAAATGTTTACCGTCCTTATTAAAAATATTTATTTCAAAATTTTATTGTCCTTATTAAAAATGTTTGTCTCAAAATATTTATCGTTTTTTATCTCAAAATATTTATCATTTTATTTAATCAAGATAAAATTAAGTATTTTTTTCCCATTTGACCCTTGTATAATTATATTAATGGGTTGATTTTGTGAGTTTAAATACCAATATTTAAAAGGTTTTATCATTAATAGAGTAAATATTCATTGAGGTGGGAGAACTTTTTTTTTTTTTAAAAAAAGAATGATATTCTTCAATAGAATTAGAAAAAATTGTTCATCCATGGTGGATGAATACGATGATGGCGCCTCCATGCTGCTGTAGCATTCTTCAGATTTCAAATTCAATATGTAAAGCTAACGCACCCATGGTGGGTGGTGAGGTGGGAGAACATTGATGAAAAATGTTGAGGGTGTAACATAATCAAAACCTTAATGAGCCGCGTGTAAATGAAAATTGCTAGATATATTTTAAGACGGAAGTAGTATAAAATAAGCAAAGTTCAGACAACCCCTAATTTCTCCGATTTCCATGGCGAAAAAGCGAAAGAAGAGTGCTTTCAGAGCCTCACAAAATATTAAGCAAGAACCTGATCTTGAACCCGAAGTACTAGAACAATACCAAAACACGTCGTACATGACGCAGAAGAAGAAGAAGAAACACTCGAGAAGCTTCTAGAACCATTCTCAGAGGATCAACTTACAAAGCTTATCAAACAAGTTATAGCTAAAAACCCTAATTTCAAAGTGCATATTCAAAAACTTGCCGATAAAGATTCGACACACAGGAAAATCTTCGTGTACGGATTAGGTTGGGATACAACAGCTGAAACCTTAACTGGTGTGTTTGAAAAGCACGGTGAAATTGAGGCTTGCAATGCCGTTACGGATAAGGTTTCGGGGAAATCAAAAGGTTATGGGTTTATATTGTTTAAACATAGGAGTAGTGCTAGGAAAGCTTTGAGAGAACCACAGAAGAAAATTTGTACAAGGATGACTTCTTGCCAGCTGGCGTCTGCTGGTCCGGTGCCAGTCCCGGTCCCACAGGATTCTTTTAGCAGGTAATGGAGATATTCTAAGCATTCCATTAGTTATATATCGAACGTTCCAATAAAAATACTTGGATGCATCAAGTTCTTTGGTAGCTTAGTTGGTTGAGCATGGGGATTTCATAATGGAGGTCTCAGGTTCGAAACCCGTTGCCTACGACAACAAGAGATTTTACGTTCTGGGTCGAGCTCGTCTCACGGGGCTTGCAATATCTCTCCTGTGTGATTTCGAGCTATTATATGGTTCAGTTTATCACTGTCTGTATTTAGAAGAATTGTGGTACAATGGGTTCTCATGTCATAAAAAATAAAAAAAAATAAAAAACTTGTATGCATCAAGTTAATGGAAGCATTACATTAGTTATATATCAATGCTCCAAAAAAAATACTTGTACGCATCAAGGTAATGGAGATATTCTAAGCATTACATTAGTTATATATCAATGCTCCAACAAAAATACTTGTACGCATCAAGGTAATGGAGATACTCTAAGCATTACATTAGTTATATATCAACGCTCCAATAAAAATACTTGTACGCATCAAGGTAATGGAGATACTCTAAGCATTACATTAGTTATATATCAATGCTCCGATAAAAACACTTGTACGCATCAAGGTAATGGAGATAATCTAAGCATTCCATTAGTTATATATCAACTTTCCAATAAATATACTTGTATGCATCTAAAACTCCCGGTTCCTCGGGGTTTCGGAGTATACGCAGAGGAAGATTTTTGTAAGCAATGTGGCTGCTGATCTTGATCCTCAAAAGTTGTTGGAGTTTTTCTCAAAGTTTGGTGAAGTTGAGGAGGGTCCACTTGGATTGGATAAGCAAACTGGGAAACCTAAGGGGTTTTGTTTGTTTGTGTATAAGAGTGTTGAGAGTGCAAAGAAGGCATTGGAGGAGCCACATAAGAGCTTTGAAGGGCATATCCTTCATTGTCAGAAGGCAATTGATGGGCCAAAACACAGTAAGCAGCAACAACATTACCCTCAGCAGCAGCAACAACAACATTATCAGCGTCCTGCAAAGAAGGCGAAATATTCAGGTAGGGTTAGTCAATTTATTTGAATGTCAGTTGTATATAGGATTTTCTCATAAAGTTGATAAAGATTTACTTTATCAAAAAATTCAGGTAGCAGTGGCGGTGCAGCATCAGCTGAGCATTTGATGGCGCCATCAGGGTCTGCAATTGTGGGATTCAACCCTGCTGTTGCAGGGGTGACTCCAGCTCTTGGGCAGGCGCTGATAGCCCTATTAGCTATGCAAGGAGCAGCTAGTTTGGGGATGGGAAAGTGGTACCTGTTGTAAATAACTATTGGTTAGACAATGTAAATTTGGTTTTGGGGCAACAGGATGTGATTAGCCATTCCCATTGATTTATTTATGAAATTTTCCAATCTGCATTGGTTGGACCAGGGGATTTCTAGTAATAAGTTATGAAAAGAAAGAGTTAAGATGTTATATTAAATTACTTTATAAGCAGGACTTCATCGTCCACGCGGAGTAGTTCTAGAATTTTGTCTTTTGGTGCTCTAAGATATTGTTCATCCTGCCTCTCTAGCTGTGCCCTTTTCTTAACGGATAAAAATGTCAGGTGCCTTATTTTTTTTTTTTTCTTGCAATCATTTCGTATCCTTGGTTTTGCATAAAGATTCTTCTTCTTTATATTTTCTGGCTTCTTGTTGAGCTGCTGCTTTGTCATCCTGTTGCAGATGTTATGCTCCAATGGCTATTTGAACTTTCTAATATCAAATAAATAGCTCTAAATTTCAATCAGAAAAATCAAGTTCAAAACCTTACCATATTTTTTAATTTTCCTCATCTCCGTGAATCGGTCTTGATGAAACCCTTATACATAGCAAAATAACTCATAGATAGATGTATATACAGTAGGGGCTGGTTGTAGAGTGAGATTTAGAAAGGGATCAAATATGGACTGGACTGTTGTAGCAGGCTTGCAACTTGTGAGAGCTTAGAAATCCGAGCACTAAATATCTAGTATTTTGTCGGTTTATTCATTTTTGGAAATTCACTTACTCGGAATGTTATCTTCAGGTATCTGAAATATCCCATTTTTGTTTCAAAACTGATTGTTTCCCGGCGAGGCAAGAGTTCTCGAAGAAATAATGGTGACGGGAAAAGTGTGAGGAGATTGTACCCCTTCCCTTACTACATCTTCAATGTTTATTGGATTTTATCAAATATCTTACTTTGTTCGATAGGCCTCGCAAGATCTGTCCTGGAAGCAATGCACTTACTCCTTCTGTCCCAATTTATGTGATACATTTTCCTTTTTAGTCTGTTCCAAAAGAATAATACATTTCTATATTTAGAAATAATTTAGCTTAAAACTTTCCCTTTTACCCTTAGTGAAATGGTTTACAACCACACAAATATCTATGGGTTGTTTTAGACCGCAAGTTTCAAAAGTCTTTCTTTCTTCTTTAAACTCCATGCCTAGTCGAACTATATCTCATAAATTGGGACGGAGGGAGTATTTCTGGTCCATTTGGGACATTACTGGATAATGCCCGAACCAAGAAAGATAAGAATGAATTCTTTTTCATTTTGGGCGTTCCTGAAATATTTCATCAGGTGAATGTGGATCAGTACTTTCTTGCAAATGAACATTTTTCATGGCTTTTAATAGACTATAGGGGGAGGGCATGTAACTACCTAAAAATGCACTTTAAAAAATTGTTGTGCAGCTTTGTGCAGGACTCAAGCATTTGGATGGCTTTGATCCTCCTTTTGCACATAACGATGCCAAATCTGGTAATGTCCTTTTAATTCATAGAAAAGAACAACCACCTCTCGCAGTACTTTTAACGGATGTACATCTGCAAGAAAGCGAATACGCTCTCCTTCAAAGGCCTTGCAGTTGCAAGTACTTGTCATTTCTTTTTAAGTGTCCACATACTTTGCTATTTGCATGCCTATAAGCTTCTAATGGATTCCCTCTTTTGGACCTGTCCGGTCTGAATGTTTTCACAATTACTGCTGCTTTTATATGCAAGTCGCAAACAGTAGTTACTGCATATTGTGCTCTTTGTTAGCACCCATTTCTTACATTTTACACCTTAACCCGCTCTGTTGCACTTATTCCTAATTCCCTTCATTTTCTGGTGTTGATTATGTAGGAATTGGCATCTGAGCATGTGCTAGCAACTTTCCGAATGAGTTATGGGATTGCCATGCCAATGTGATATTGATGTAAGAGTTCCTAATATCACTTCACTTGTTATACAATAATATAGTCTCCAGGGTGAGATTTTCCATGTTAATAAATGCAACATCAGCTGGTTTTCCCGCAAAAAGGTTTAAGAGAGGGTGACTCGCTATTACCATACCTGTTTATTATGGTTATGGAGGCACTGAGCAGTATGCTTCCAAGGCAGTGAATCTGAATTGGATTAAGGGAGTTAAATTCTCTCATAGGAAAGAAATTGATTAGTTGTTTCTCATATCTTATATAAGAGGACACTTTAATTTTGTGTGATGCAGATAAGCATCAAATAGCACGTCTGAAGGGCGTTTTAATTGGTTTTGAGGTTGTCTCAGGGCTCGATATCAACTTGCAAAAAAACAATGCTTTTCTATTAATGTTGACCACAAAGTCAAGAACTGGCTGACATTTTGGGTTGCAAGATTGTAATACTGCCAACAACTTACTTGGGCCTACCTCCTGTTATAATATATTGCTAAAGAAATTGTCTAGAAATGATGATGTGTGGCCTCGGAGAGTTATTTAGAAGATCAAGGCTCCTAGCAAAGTTGATTGCTTTGGGTGGATTGAAATACATTAAAACACGTTTGATGCGGAAAATTGCAAAGGGGATTTGATCTTTGCAGCTGGTGCTATTCTTGTAAGGAAAATGTGGAGATAGTGAATCATTTATAGCATTTCAAGTTTGGGCGACAAATGTGATGTATGTTCTTGAACTTGTGTGGGATTCACTGGTGATTGTGCAAGGACAACCCTCATCGCAAAATCAGAAGAAGACTTGGTTGTTTATTAATTTTCCTTTGCAATATGTAAACAGTATAGTTGGAAGGAAATGGTAGGTGTAGGTGCTTTGAAGGAAGTTATTTTCCTAATTCTAATGCTGCGCTACAATCTTGGTACTGCCTAACAGGCTTTTTTTAAATAGGAAATTACCTTTTACTGATAATAAAATAGGAGTCTCTGAAGATTACTCATTTATTTTGCTAGATCTACTTACTTTAAAGTAGAAAATGTCAAGAGGGGTTAAAAGAACTTGGGTTTTGTGTGGGAAGTAGTTTACATCATATTCAATCACTTTAGAGATGTATTGTTTAGTCTGTTAGTTTTATTTTTAGAAAGTTAATCTATCTATAATTTTTTCTTACATATGTTCGATTCAAGCTTGAGGGTATTTCTCAGCAACAATAACAAAGCTTTGGATGATCTCAAAGAAACTTTAGTATTACGATCTTATCATTTAGCTTTCTTTTTCTATTAACAAAGCTTTGGATGGTTTCTTACTTTAGTTTTATTTCTTTTTCTCTCTTGTTTTATCCACTCCTCTCCATTAAAAATAAAGAGATATTATTTGCTAGTTTTCTCCCACTGTTGCTCGAAAAGTCCATTCTAATCGGTTCTTCTCTCATTCAAAATTCATACACAATCAGTTTCTCGGTATGAATTAGATTCCATATAAAGTTCGCTATATTTTTGTAAGTGATACATATCAGATTCATACAAAGTTCATACACAAGAAAACAAATATGTGTAAATTTTGTATGCAATATGTATAATTGTATAAATTCGTTATAATTTTTATGTATGAAATATGTATAAAAGTTGTATGTATATTTTGATTATGATAAAATACATACAAATTGTATAAAATCTGATTAAAGTGTGTATAAATTATGAGAAAATATGTATAATAAATACGTTTCTTTTTTTTTTTCGAATTTATAATTGATACAAACCATTCCATACAAAGTTCATACACTTGAAAATAAATATGTATAAATCTATATCTATATTATATTATTAAAAGCCAAGGAAACAAGCACTGCATTAAGCCAAGTGGTGTTGTCAGAAAAAGCCACATGTAACGCATTAACCACTCATTAACTACTCCTATTAACTAATAACTAATTCATCCATGTGGCATAATTAGAAAAGACCACATATGACTTATTACCTAATTACAGTAATAATTAATACATGAGAGGGGGAAAAAACTAATTAATAATTAATAATTAGTAACCGTGTTTGTAAAGTACAGGACATAAAAACTGTTGTAGCATTAGCAGACTTTTCTTATTTGATTTTAACCAAATCTAGATCTATTAGTAACTTCATTAGGTTAGGTGAACATACTATTCCAATTCAAAATCTAACAATGAAGTCATGAAGATATAGATAGTGCCTGTCTAATTCAAAATGTAACAGTAAAATAAGCAAAACAATTAGATAATAATAATATTAAAAGCATCTAGATAATGCCATTCAAATTCAAAATATAACTGCACAAACCACTAATTACTTGGATTTTACATGTCTCAATTTCAATTTCACTGATGTGTCTATAAAAAAGGTAAAGCGAAGCAAGGAACCGTGGACTTTAGCATTCAGAACATATGTAGTGGTAACTTTGATGTTTGATATTTCCGATGTATATCTTAACATAAAGAGATATTTTCTAAAATTTTGGTCATTTGTTAATTAAAACACAAAGATAGGACAAACACAAGTATGTAATATTGCCAAGCTTCTAAAGTTTGCTTATTTTTGAAATGTTCTTTTTTGAAAAGCACATTTGAAAAGTGTACTTTTTGTGAGAAATAGTTTGTGTTTGGCTAATTAATTTAAAAAGTACTTTTGAGCACAATTAGTGTTTGATCAAACTTTTAAAAAGTGTTTCTAAGTGCATTTTTCTAAAAGTACTTTTAAAAAAGTGCTTCGGGAAAAAACTACTTTTTGGCTTCTCCAAAAAATCACTTTTGAGCACAATTAGTGTTTGATCAAACTTTTAAAAAGTGTTTCAGTGCATTTTTCGCTACTCTCCAAAAACACTTATTTTCTCCCAAAGTTTGACCAAACACCTCACTTTTTAAAAATAAGCAATTTTTGAGAAAAATAAGCTTGGTCAAACAAGCAATTTATCTTACTTTGAAAATTGATAAATCTCATACTCTAAATAAAATCGCGTAACTGAAATTACAATAGATAGAGTCAAATGGCAACATATTAATATTTAAGATATATTTATTTAAAAATAATTAAAGAATGAAAGAATTTCAAGCAAGAAAATATAATTAAATTTCTCAAATAGGAAATTTTGGTAATTGCTTATTGAACGCAATACGAAACTAACAATTATTATAAATCAATATAGTTTATAATAAAATAATAAAAGAACTTTGCATATATCAAATGGTAAAAAACTCAGTAAGATGTCATATTAGAAAAAATAATGTATAAACAGGATATTATTTAATGTAATTATACTTTGATTCAATTTAAAATATAACACAAATAAAAACACTCAAAATTATTATTATTAGCAAATTTAAATAGTAATAGAATTCCAAGAAATAGAATGACAATGTACAAATAAATAAAGTGTAAGAATAAGAGAAATCATATTTTTCTATTAAAAGGGAAATAATGAACAAAAATATGAGTCAAGTTAGTAAAAAGTTATTTGGCAATGAAATATATCAAATAATAAATATAATGCAATAACAATAAACATTTACATATATGATAGAATAAGACTTAGAGTCTGTTTAGACGGGTAGGAATTCTAACCTATGGTTTTTGATTTATTTTAGCTTAAAACAAGTGCTTAAAAGTATTTTTTTTAATCTTGCTCAAACACTACAAAAGTGCTTAAAAGTTATTTTAGCTTAAGAGCATTTATAAGACAATCCAAACAGGCTCTTAAGTATATGCATAAAATATTTGACTGTAAAAATAACTAATATTCTCAGCGCATCGTGCGGGTACGTATACTAGTTTTTGTAACGAGGGGAGATCGAATGAAATAAAACTGTGACATGCCTCCATCTTCATCAATTTGGACCATTAGAAGACTATAATAATCTATCCTGTATGACCATGCCTCCATTTTTTATTGGATAATTCCAAAAAGAAGGGAGATTTATTATATACCTGCAAAGGGGATATATGAATATTAATAAGGGCAAAAAAACGTATATGTAAATGTTAAAATTGGTGGAGAATTATTCGTCAATGAAGTTGAAATCATTCATATTAGGAGAGAAGATGAATTTTAGGTTTGAAAATGGTGTTTATCAACAGCTGTAGAAGGGGGAGAGAGGGAAAAATCTTTTTGAAAAAAAGAAGAAGATTGACAACTATCCTAAAATTAAGCCCACATTTGAAAATCAGATTCTCTTCCTTAAAAAAGAACCCAAAATTGGGATATCCCATTAAGCCCAAATCTGGTATACTTTATAATTTTGTTGGTATGTTTTATAAATAAGAAAAAAATATCCTTATGTTTTGTAATAGAGTCTTAAGTAGGATTATTAGGTCATTTTCCCTTTTATTTATTGGTCCACATAAAATATTGACCCGACCCGTTCATGACTCAGCCCACATGAAACCCAATTTAAATTAACACAGTTAAGCGATAAAATACTTTTAACCCAATTTGTGCACTTAAAATAACTCATTTTGAGCCACTTCTAATATGTTAAACGCATTTTGAACCCCAACAGGTGGAAGGAAGGGCAAATTTGATCTAATAGGTGGAAGGGGGCATTTTTAAACTATTTCTAATACGTTGAGAGCATTTTTGGTCCTTTTCTATTAAATAACTATAGTAGTTAGAGACATTGACAGAAAATACAATAAAGCATTCGAGGCAAAGATGAAAATTACAATAAGATAGTTGAGGACTTTCGTGAGGCAAGATTTTTTATTTTTTATTTTTTTATTGAGCTATCTAAATATGATCAACATTCATCATTTTCATAACTCAGCACAGTGTTCAACAATATTCATGCAACTTTTTAAATGCATACTTATTGATATAAGGTACACACATAAAGCATGTGCCCAAAGACTAGTATTTGAAACAAAAATAAGAAAGGGCGGAGCAAATTTTAAGTTATGAGTTCACGTGAATCAAGTAACTTTTGCCTAGATGTAGTGCATGTACTACGAAATCAATTATTAATATTTGACGATGAACTCAATTATTATTATATATTAACTTGAGATCGTTGTAGGAACACACAAACTTCATATCTTGAATCTGTATATGCCTATACAAATCTTTTTCTTCTGTGGTGCTCTATCTTTACAGAATTTGCATGAATTGTAAGACATTATAGGTCTTTCGTGACAACTTTCTTTCAAGTGATTTTATGCATTATTTTTCATCTAAAAATTTCATTTCATTAGCTATCGGTCAATTCAAAATTTCAAACCATAATCCACGAATCCGAATCAAGTTGCATTACCTATATTATCACTTAATCAAGTCTTTCATTTGTTACTTAGTAGAATCAAGTCACATTATAGTAAAATGACTTACTTATCCTTTTTGATTTTGAACGAGTGTTGTTAAACACTTATATTTTTCGAATCAAATTTTTTATTTTTGTTCAACTTTTGATTATCTTTTTATTTTAAAGTTTTATATATTTGGTTCAATAGGAATATTTTTATTATTTATAATAGCGTTATTTGAGTAAACCGTAACTTGTTCCTCTTGCAACATAAGTATCAAATATATTTTCTCCATCAATAATTAAACAGAAGAAAAAAATTAACTAATATCTTTTTACCTTCACAAAAATTTGAACTCTAATCTGACCCTTTGGCGTCATCTGATAAAATTGGAACGATACAGAGAAGATTAGCATGAGTCCTGCGCAAGGATGACACGCACAAATCGAGAAATGATCCAAATTTTTTCAATTTAAAAAAAAAAAAATTGAATTCTAATCTCCAAGCTACACATAATTTATCTTCTTTCCATATTTGTTTTTCCTCCTCGATCTTTTTTTCTAGTTTTGTCTATTCACGAATATGCTCACTTGACTTCTACAATATTTTTAAAATTCAGTGATTATTATATTACAAAGATTAAATGAGATCCAATTGATATTAATTCTAAACAGATACGTCTTTTTGCACAAAAAAAATTTCAAATATTTTCAAACCAATTCTATCAAACCCGACCCGATACCCATATCCAAACACCACCCTACCATAAATATCAGCCTTCACTTCACTTTATCATCCTCTCTCTATCCCCACCGAAACCCTAGCCCCCAAATCAGCAAACCCTAATTTCCACTCTCTCTCTCTAATAATATTTTCACCATGGCGAAAAAGCGAAAAACCAGAGCTTCAGAATCAACACAATCAGTTGAAGAACCACAAGAAGACATTAAACAAGAACCCGATGTTGTTGAAGAACCCGAACCCGAAGCCGGACAAGAAGAAGAAGTAGAATACGAAGAAGAAGAAGAAGAAACAGTACAAGAAGAAGACGAAGAAGAACCAGATCCCGAAGATGAAGATAACGATGATGAAGAAGAAGAAACACCTGGATCTGGAAACGACGCCGTTAAGTCTGTTAACGACCAACAACAACTTAACGGTGGCGATGAGGTTAAAAAGGTATTATCCTTATCCCTTTAGGGATTATTACACTTTTGGTCCCTAATTTATTAGTAAATTATGTTTTTGGTCCCTAATTTATTAGTAAATTGTATTTTGGTCCCTATCTTTTTACTCCGTCCCAATTTACATTATATAGTTTGACTGGGCACTAACTTTTGAATCTCATGGTCTAAACAAGTCAAAGATTTTTTGTGTTGTTATGCGTAAAATGTAAAGTTTAAAGTAAAATTGTTGCCAAATGAGTAAAGGTATCATTCTTTTTGGGACATACTAAAAAGCAAAGTGTATGTTATAGTTGACTATTTTCTTGTAAATATATTACCATTAAATATGAGCTAGTACAAATTTAACATAATTAAGTGGTTGAATGATTAATAATTATACTAGAGTTTGAGTATTGACAAGCGAAGGGATCAAAAGTGCACAATTCAGCTAATTGAAGGTTTAATGTGGTTAGTAAGATATCATTGGGGTAAATTACCAAATAACTGAGGGACCATTAACCCTATCCTTTATTTAGAATCTTAGTCTATTATTTTTTCTTTTGGGTAAATTACAATTGGAGAGAAAATATTTACTTGCTTTAGCCCATATTTTGAGTTTGTTACCCGGTTTAGCCCATATTTGTGTATAAACACCTTTTATACACCATTATACACTTTTGTACAAGGTTGCTATATCCTCCCAGGTATAATGTTGTATAGTATTGTATAAACTGAACATATGGCTACTTGGTGTGGTTTTTTATGTTGGGCTGTATATTTTTCAAAAGTTCCCCTTTTTGGGAGAATTGTGATATTTGTTATAATTAATTGTTTGTTGGACCCACCAGGAAGGGGATGAAGAGGATTTGGAAGATGAGCCACTTGAGAAGCTTCTAGAACCTTTCACAAAGGATCAACTTACAGCTCTTATCAAAGAAGCTTTAGCTAAATACCCTGATTTCAAAGAAAATATTCAAAAATTGGCTGATAAAGATCCGGCACACAGGAAAATCTTCGTGCACGGCTTAGGTTGGGATACCACGGCCGAAACCTTGACTAGTGTGTTTGGAAAGTATGGGGAAATTGAGGATTGTAAAGCAGTTACTGATAAGGTTTCGGGTAAATCAAAGGGTTATGGCTTTATATTGTTTAAACATCGAAGTGGTGCTAGGAAAGCTTTGATTGAACCACAGAAGAAAATTGGTACAAGAATGACTTCTTGCCAGCTGGCATCTGCCGGGCCTGTCCCGGCCCCGCCACCTACTGCTGCAGCTCCATCGGTTTCGGAGTATACACAAAGGAAGATTTTTGTTAGCAATGTGGCTGCTGATCTTGATCCTCAAAAGTTGTTGGAGTTTTTCTCAAAGTTTGGTGAAGTTGAGGAAGGTCCACTTGGATTGGATAAGCAAACTGGGAAGCCTAAGGGGTTCTGTTTGTTCGTATATAAGAGTGTTGAGAGTGCAAGAAAGGCATTAGAGGAGCCACATAAGAGCTTTGAAGGGCATACACTTCATTGTCAGAAGGCGGTTGATGGGCCAAAGCATAACAAGAATTACTATCAGCAGCACCAGCCGCAGTCACAACAGCATTACCCTCAGCATCATCATCAGCAACAGTATTATCAGCATCCTGCAAAGAAAGGGAAATATTCAGGTAGTGGAGAACTGTACTTTCTGTAGGTTTTCTATATTTTGAATATCACTTGTATACCTCACTGGATATGTTGTTGTTGAATATCACTTGTATACCCCAGTGGGTATGTTGTTTAATACCATTGATTTTCTCATAAAATTGATTAGTTGTTACTTTATCCAAAAAAATTCAGGTGGCAGTGGCAGTGCAGGAGGATCAGCTGGGCATTTGATGGCGCCATCAGGGCCTGCACCTGTGGGGTACAATCCTGCTGTTGCAGCTGTGACCCCAGCTCTTGGGCAGGCACTGACGGCCCTGTTAGCTACACAAGGTGCTAATTTGGGGATTGGGAATTTGCTTGGAGGTCTTGGTGGGCCAGTGAATCCTCAAGGCGTTCCACCGGCGATGAACAATGCAACAGGATATGGTGCCCAGGGTGCTGTTGGTGGCTATGGAGCTCAGCCAGGGATGCAGTACCAAAACCCACAGATGCAGGGTGGTGCTAGACCACAAGGTGGTGGTGCACCTTACTCAGGCTATGGAGGTCACTAGGGAAACTTGAGGTGTGATTTCTTTCTCGCGCGTCGTGTGTTTGTTTTTATTGCTTACGTAGTTCACATGATATTTCTTACTACGATCTTGACTGTTCCTGTGATTAATGATTGATTTGTTTGCATGCATCTACACTAAGGGATTGTAGCATGTTCTAGCTTATGTCATATCCAACTTAAATGTTAAAGCATCTTCAGTGGTTTAAAAGGCTGGGGGTACCTGTAAGCAATGTGTGTAAAGCATACTTGACTAAATATCCAACCAGCTAGACATTAACTTAATTTGCAAGGGAGACTAGAAATGCATTCGAATCTGAGAATCTAGTTGGAGTAGAAAATACTTTCAAATCCGATAATCTAGGAAAAATATGTTGTCTTACTCCATGGAGGCCTAGTCTAACTCTTCTTTTGGAGGAAGTCTTTGATGAGATGTTATTCATGTGAAGCTTGGCTATAGTAATTAGTAGCCTAGTGCTGATTGTTTATTTGTCGACAATTTTGTACTACTGAAAGATCTTAATAGGGTAACCTCAAATTGCCTTTATCGAAAACAGAAGATTTTTCTAAAAAAGATTAACTTCGAATTGCATAAAAATGTTTGTGGTTTGTTTTCTCTTTTTCCCATATTGTTGTCTTGGACACAGGTATCAGTAAGGCAATGGTTGTACTTCCAAGGAAGGTAAAATTTATTTATTTGTTGCTTAGTTCATAAGTTTTGCAGCTCATATTCATTGGGTTTGTTTGTTTATGTTTACCATATCTTGTTTGTGTTAAATTTCTGTCTTCCATAAAAGCAATATCTTTGAACTTCTCTTTCAGATTTCCGAAAGTATTACTTTTTAACTGCGTTTCAGAGTGTTTTCTGCTAAAAATATTTTTCTACTTAGGTTTTTATGTTTTACCTATTCTATGTGCAGATTCCTTCATAAATGCATCAAACTTTTAGTTTTGGACTGGTGATTCTTCTGAAGTTCTGGCCACTCTCCAAATGAAGTCTTTTACTATCAAAAGTTTCCTTTTGTTTAAAGACCATAATCTTCAATGTGTATTTTCTTTTTATTCAAGTACTTATATTCTGGCGAATGTTTTTAAACACTATGTAGTATTTTGCACTAAACTTTCCTCTCTTAAAAGGATTGAGAAGGTAGGGGTATCCTACCCATGTCTCACTGGTATTTTAGATATTTAGCAATGTCTTTCCAACTTCAAACATCTTATTTTCTGAATGGTTTCTTCTACTGCTCCACAAAACACTGGAATGTCTCAAGAAGCAACTTTTGCTTTTCTCTCGGTTCTAATATATAACATAATGAGCACATCGAATGGTCAGCTAATTTGTTGCAAGGATTATCATGTAGCTGTTGCAGGTAGATGGTGATGTTCATGGCACATTTCACTGCAGGTGTCTTCTGTTTTCCTCCAATTTTTCTATGTTGACGCTTGTTATGCTTGTGGGTTAAGAATGCACTTCTATATAGATTGATCGCTGATTTGATCTCCACACTGCAACCACTTGAATTTTTATACAGATGTTTCGTTAAAGATTTGACTCACAGTGGGTTTTTTTGTCTTGTTTTTAACTTTAAAATAAAATGGTGGTTGGAGAAATTGGTTTATCAACAGCTGAACAAAATGACTTAGGATTTTCTTGCCTTTCTTTCTTTTTGGGGGGATGGGGGTTGATTGCCAAAGTTTCTGATGATTTTAAATCTAATAATGCCCATCTTTTGGAGGGGAGGAGGGAGTGTTTTTATCCTAGTTGTTCTCTTTAACATTTTCTTGTAACATTCATGAAGTGGGTGGAATCCAAACAAGGGTATGATGCAAGAAACACTCCTTGTAGCTCTGATGTTTTGCATCCAGGGGCTGATCAGGTTCTCCTGCCACTTGAAGTAGAAGTCCAGTCAAGATGGATATGCAGTATAGTTTCTACTCTGAGGACTTTGTGCTGTACTGATATTTTATAGAATGATGGCAAAATGCATATAGGACATGACATTTTTGGCATGAGGTGGTGATAACTTCCAGTTCTTTGTCATTGAGAAGCCTTCTTCTAATTCTAAGTAGAATTCTGTTTGCTTCGTACTCATCAAAATTGGGGAAAGAATGAAGTAAAGGTTCTTGTCTCGAGGAAAATGGATGTATAAGAAATCAACTATGAAAAGTGGGATGAGCTTGGCTTTGCTTCCCTTGATCTTTAACCACCTTCTAACATGAAAGTTGGTCGTTTTGAGTTTATAGGTGTGAATCGCATTTACTAGCATTGAAATATTGTTAGAATTGGGGCAAGGGAAGGCCGGTTAATAGCTCTAACATCTTCTGTGCTCTAGTTAGGAGTTTCTTCATTTGGATCGTTTAGCATTGTGATATTATTACAATAGGGTAAATGTAGCTTCTAATTTCATATAGCCGTCAACCAAGACATTTCTTTTGGGTATTTGGTTTGATCAAGGTGCTGAAAGGTAAAACAAGGTTGGATGAGTAGCACATGAACAAGCGGCGGACAACAATGTTCATATGTTTGTTGAAGCTCGCAAAATGAATTAACAAATAGGGATATCCATAATTTCCTTTTAGAAAAGTCAAATACTTTTTGGTGTAAAATTTTTTCAAAAAATACCAACCAAACACAAATGAATTTTGTCGATTAGAACATTTTATTCTCTCATCAGTGGATTTCTTAGCTAGGAACAAGGCGGCGTTTGTTTTCAGGTTTTAAAAATCGGAGTTTGGCAACTTATTTCTTAAATTTTTGTTTGAAGTTTTTGATTGAGATTCTGCCCAAAACAAGAACCTTAAACAAGATTTGTAGACTTGGTTCGTTTGAATTCAGTTTTTCTTTTATACGAAGGGGACCCGCATTTCTGTTCTACTTTAGTAAAAGTCATTAGTATCTACTGCAAAAAGATAATGAAGATATAAACCAGGTATAAATAAGTGGGAAAATTGAAAAATCCACATGTTGATTCTTGAGATAAAAATTTACAAAAATTTGCAAGATTAACTAGCAATAAACGAAGCAACTTAGCATGAAAACAAAAAGGTATATCAAGAATTGATTTTATGGGAATAGATGGTTCGACAAAAAATAAAATTGGATCAATGATTAAATTATCAAAAAAAAACAATCAAACTGTGAGATTACAAGAATTTTACCACTTATTGAGACCTGGTGTATATATTCGTGAATCTTAATTCATTTTTGCTCCTCTTGTAGTACTACATTCCGTGCCTAAATTTAGAAGAACCGTTCCGCGGCCACTAATATAAAAAGAATTTGTTCTTAACAGGCGCATGTAGAACAGTAGAAGTCATGACAACGTTGTGGGGTTAATATATGCGGCAGGTATACACTCCCTCCCTTCCATAACAAGTGATTTTTTAGATTTTTTTTTTCTTCAAAATAAGTGGTGTTTTAAGATTTCAAGAATACTTTGGGCAAATTCTTTCAAGATTATTCTTATTTAAATAGGCAAAATTCATTAATTACCTCTTGTTTTCTAGAAGTAGTAAAACTTGATTAGGGGTAAGTTAGTAAAAAGACTCATAATTTCTAGGAATGAATAATTTTTTAAGGGGTGTGCATGAGCTTAAAAAATCACTTATTATGGAACGGAGGGAGCATTTAATAGAACCGTACTTGAATATAGTGCACTTTCGGCAGTGGCAGAGCCACATGTAGTTGAGGGGTGTTAACCGACGCCCCTTCGTCGGAAAATTACATTGTGTAGCTGGGTAAAATTTTTATTTGTATGTATATATAATACGTATTGACACTGTTGGCTTCTCCGTGAATTTACTTCTTTATATTTTGACAACCTTTAGTGAAAATTTTGGCTCCGCCATTGACTTCCGTTATTTACCTTTTCAAAAGTTTCTAACTAAATTTTGAAAAAGAAATTTAATTATTTTTGTTCGGATTTTTATTTTATCTCATAAAAAAAGGCGGTTATTGATTTATCAAGAACTTCTGATAGTCCTTTTACCAACTTTCTAAATAGAGAAGACTTGCGCTCGACATATCGATACGGCTTTAATGTTTTGTTTGGGTTTATAAAAGCTCGTTTGAACCCCTAAGCTCAGGTTTATATTATAAAAATTTATTCACTCTCGATATCTGTACCAAATTTGACGGTGGTTAAGTTATAAACCATTTAGCCTATTTTCTCCGTTTATACAATTAAATCTTAAAATTTCCCAATTAAGGTTGTGAGTTACGTTTTTTGGTGTTTAGTTTTCTTAAAAGTGAGGAATAAAAGTGAATATCTTGCACTTTGTTTTTCATAGATGATCCTTCATTCTAGGGGCCACTTGGGTTATTTATAGTCGCAGAAACTTTTATTGCTTCTTTTTGACTACACGTTTCAACAGTTTTTTTTTTCTTGAACTTCGTTCTCAATCAATTACCTTAGCATAAATCGGGATGGAAGGAGTATAAAGTTAATTTTATTTCTAGTAACTTTCACTTTGTTTTTCATAGATGATCCTTCATTCTAGGGGCCACTTGGGTTATTTATAGTCGCAGAAACTTTTATTGCTTCTTTTAGACTACATGTTTCAACAGTTTTTTTTCTTGAACTCCGTTCTCAATCAATTACCTTAGCATAAATTGGGATGGAAGGAGTATAAAGTTAATTTTATTTCTAGTAACTAGACAGAATTTTGTTAATTACAAAGTGATAGTCACAAGTCCAACTAGACCAACTCAATTTGCTGATCTCAAACAATTTATCTCAAAAACAATTCCCGAAAAAAAGTAACTAGCTCTCTGCATGTCACGCAAGACAAGGTACACCTACATATAGTTACTCCTTACACTTCTATAATCCCCATACAATTAGGCTGCTCTAAAATCAAAATTTACATTTTCGTAGAAGTTTTTCCATAGCAGTTATAGCTCTCAAATTGCACACAGTGGCCATCTCTCGTAAAAATGCATTCACATATCCTTCTAAAAAGTTCTAGTATTTCTTTTCCTTCATCTAACAAACACATATTCAGTATACACCATTTTCATTAGAGTGTCTTACCCCTTGAGTGCTGCAATACCTCATGTAGCTCCACTTGCCATGTATTCCTTGTTGGCTATTGTATCTTAAGCATTGCATCAAATCTGGTCTATCGAACGTTGGCAAAGTTACATTCAAAGAATAAATGATCTCTTGTTTCATTCTTAGTTTTGCATAACCCACATACTAGGTGAATATGCGCACCCCATTTCAAGAGTATCTACAGACTGCAGCAAGTACCTGCCTTGAACCTGACATTTAGTAAAGAACTAAAGATAGCTTTAGGTCTGACAGAATTGTTAAACATGAGGTTTCTCCAATGGACTTTGACCAATATTCCTAGCATCGGGTGATGTACATGTTTAATCAAACTCTTATTATCATGCCTTTTTTTTTTTTTTGTGTGTGTGTGTGTGTGTGTGTTTGCTTGTGTACAATCAGTTTTCTTGACCCAATTATTTTTCTGACCATTCAATTAGCTTGTTGAGGTATCTTCAGCTAGTCCAGTTGTTACCCTTGTTTATAATATATGTTTATTCATTTAATGCATAATTTGATTTTCTTCTTTTCCAAGTACCAGCAATTTGTTGCTATTGCAGCTTTGTTCTATATCTTCAAGTTGGTTAAGTTCAATCCCTCAGCTGACTTAGGCGAGCATAGCTTTTTCCAGGATATCAATGCTTTTGTAGTGATTGTATTCACCTCTGACTAAACTGGCAGGTAACACAAACATTTGAGCCCATAAGATAGCAAACCAATTATCACAGTTTTAACCAACTGAACTCTACATGCATGGATAGTTTTTAAGCAGTCCATGAGGAAACCTTACGTACAACTTTCCCAATTAGAGGTTGCCACTGTATCATGGTATTAGGTAATCAACAAACCTCTGATAAGTAACCTTTAGCAAAAAGTAGTAGGTAATCAACAAAAATCAGGTAAGTATGCATAACTTAGCACATTTGGGATGGAATTGAATTTTATATCATCCTTTAGCTCACACTTAGATTCCTGCTTAGATATTTCATAGCTATGACAAACAAAAAGGGTGACATAGGACCCCTTACCTTAAATCCCTAACTGTGTCAGAAGGTTTAATAGGTTCTCCATTTACAACTACAGAGTAGTTGACAGTTGTCACACATCCAAAGATCCGTTTTACAAATTTATCAGGGAACCCCAGGCCTTCCAGTACTTGTTCTAAATACCTCCATTCCACAAAATCATATGCCTTTTGCATGTCAAGTTTAATCATATATTTGGAAGAAATGTGTCCTCTAGTATAACGCTTCACAAGCTTGTGAGCTAAGATCACACTATCTGCTAACTTCCTCACTGATATGAAACCTGATTTAGCCTCAGAATAATACTAATTGGTATCACTTCTTGCATTCTAACAGCAATTACTTTAGCAATCAGCTTGTACATGACATTACAACATGCAACGAGTCTGTAATCTTTAATAGCATTAGGGTTGGGAACTTTAGGCTATAAGGTAATGGTAGCGCAATTAATAGCTTTATGCAGTTCCCTTTGGCAAAATACTCTTGTCCAACCTCACAAACCTCTTTCTTTATCATTCGCCATGCTTTTGTTTAAAAATAAAGCATTATAGCCATCATCTCTAGGTGCTTTATCATCTTCAATGTCACGTAACCCTGAATATATCTCTTGTTATGATACACAACATATAATTCAAGCTGATATTGATGATTTAGAACTGGCCCTTCTTCATGGCTAGTCTACATACAACTGAAACATTCTGCGTTGAACTCGCCATTAGAGATTTATAGAACTAAATTATTTCATCATGGATAGCTTCAGGATCTGTTAACTTATCCCTACATTTAGAAATGATTTTAGTGATCTGTTTCTTTTGATTTCTTTCTTTTATAACTGTAGTGAAATATTTATTATTAGCATTTTACCTAATTTTATCCAACTTACCCTTGAGTTCTGTTGCAGAGCCTTTTGTTCAATCAACTCACTGAGTAACAAATTGTTGACACAATTCGCGAATAATTTGACCTCAGTATTCGTAATAAGTGCACCATCTATTCTATCTTAAAATACAGTACAACATTGAAATTACTCCAAAGTAGTCAATCTTTAGAACTATGTTGTTCAAAGATCAATAATTGTTGCCATTGATCTTCCTCTGCTCCATAGATTGAAAGCACACACAACTATCTGATACAATCCACTCTAGCATCTCTTCTATTAACCTTACAATGCATAAACTGTGCATCAAATACTAGGGGAAAAAATCACAAACACTATCATCTCATAGTATCCAAATTCTACCATTAAGTGCACATATGTGATTGTAAAGTGTCTTCCATGCAGGAGAAACTTTACTATTAATACAAGTAGCTTTGGCATCCTTCACTCTTATTTCCACTTAATTTACTAGCTTTGTCTTATCATCTTTCAGGTATAGACTAAATTCCTTTCATTTATATCTCTTGTTGAGTCTCCTTACATTCCACACCAACCAAGTTAATGGATACTGAGAACTCTTACCTTTAGTCAAGAGGAAGTAAATTTGTCATCGCATGTTCCCCTATTTGTAGCACGATAATCATCTTTAATGGGAATGGTTAATGCTTGTTGTCCTCAAGACCCTAATCTGCTCTCACAGTTTTCTCATGTTGTTCTATTATTTTACTTAGGTTAAGGTAAGTGCAAGACACGGATGAGAAATTAGCATCTTGCACATTGTAGATACAAAATTATACATTTTTCTTCTTCTAGTATTAATTCTAAATGTGTGTAGTTTGATCTCTATCAGTCTTTATTGAGGCTTTCACCTTTCTTGGTAAAGTATTAACATCCATGAAGATAGTAGAAAGTCTCTGTATATACACCCCAATTAGCAAGCAAATCTACAATTCTATTCGCTTCTCTGTAGCAACATCCGAAAGTGTATTGGCCTTGGTTCTTGATACTCACAATCTTCTTAATCACTCGGTTAATTTACCAAGGTGGAACTGAGATGTTGTTTATGACATTAACTAGAATTTTAGAATCCGATTCCACCACTACATCCTTGCTACCTCTTCTAGGACATAGTACAAGTTGTGAGCAATCAAATTTGTTTAGGACTTAATACTTGTTAAATTATTTAATTAGTATATAAATGGAATCTGTAGTCAAAGTTATGTAGAAATCTATTTTAGAACTAATCAAAGTAGGTTTCATACTATTACAAATAGGGGGCTAGCGCGCATCGCTAGCTATTTTCATGTAATAGAGATTTACTAAGTTTATCAGTAAATTATTCTCCTTCAAATGCACGCCAATTATTTCATAGAATTATCATTGTCCTGCACTTGTTTCTTGCCTATATTATTTTTCCATTCGATAAAGATCCTTCACATTACTAACCACTTTACCACTTTGTAGCACTTTATGGTATTATTATTAACCTAGTTAGAGTTATTACCCTTGGCAACATCTTGCACGATATCACTCTTTTTTTTTTTTACTTATCACTAGTCTGTTTCTTAACGTGTTCCTTCTCAGGTAGTAACTCAGGATGCAAATTCTAGCAGCCCTCTTCATTATGACATTGCAAACTGCATTGTTCCCTGTTGGGATGCAGAGCCAACAAGAAGACTTCTACCTTCACACATGCACAACTAAGTCGTGTTTTGTTCTTGGTAGCCACATCAAGCGTTAATGGCTTCCTACTGCTGTATCCATAGAAAAAAGTTGTGATTGACCAAAATAATTGGGTCTTACGAAGGGAAAGAGATCCAGACAAGCGCAATACTTGTTTCTTCTTCCAGAATGAACTAAGGATCCCATTTAAGGGATCTCATTGAAGAACACAAGTTCCATCTTTTATCCAATGAGAAGACTTCGACATGAGAGTAACATAATCCTCCAATAAGCTACGACATCAGAGACCCGGAGGTACTCTTCAAAGGATGCCCATTCTCGAGTGGAAGTGGGAGAGGATAGCTATGGACTTCATTTTTGGTCTTTCAAAGACCTTGGGCAAGTTTGATTTGATTTGGGTCATTGTTGATAGATTGACCAAGTCTGCCCATTTCATACCGGTTCAGATTACCCATACCGCCTAGAAGTTGGCCCAGATTTATATTCGTGAGATTGTTCGTCTGCATGGGGTTCTTATTTCCATCATATCCGATAGAGGCACGACGTTTACATCTCGATTTTGGATGCATTTGCATTTGGAGTTGGGTACTAGATTGGATCTTAGCACAACTTTCCACCCTTAGAAAGATGGTCAGTCTGAGCGGACCATTCAGGTCCTAGAGGATATGCTCCGAGCTTGCGTGATTGATTTTGGCAGCCATTGGGATCAGTTCTTACCATTGGCTGAATTTGCTTATAATAATAGTTATCATTCGAGCATTGATATGGCCCCGTTTGAGGCTCTTTATGGGAGGAGATACATCTCCTGTCGGATGGTTTGATGCTTTTGAGGTAAGGCCATGGGGTACAGACCTTTTGAGAGAATCATTAGATAAAGTCAAGGTGATTCAAGAAAAGCTCTTAGCTGCTCAGAGTAGGCAGAAGGAGTACACGGATCTAAAGGTTCGAGATCTTAAGTTCATGATTGGGGAACATGTATTATTGAAGGTCTCACTTACCCGTTAACCCTTTAATCACTAGCCAATTTTAACTTCTTTAATCATTTATACTTAAACAATCAATGGACATATGAATGAATAAATAGTCTACCAAGTCATAAATAATAAATAATATAACTGCAGAAGTCTTAACTATTACACCCCAAAATCTGAGAGTCACCTAAGACAAGGACTCTAACTAACATGTCTAAAGAATGAAGTATATGTCAAATATAATAATAAATAATGTCTGGAATAAAAGTAGACATCTGGAAAGAGAGATCTTCAGGTGGCATGGCATAGATAGAAGCTCACCCTCGGATCTGATCAAACTAACTAGCTTCAACCTAGAGACGTGGTCTGGATGAAATCTCTGGAACACAATCTGCACTCAAAAAAGGTGCAGCAAGGTAGTATCAATACAAACACTATGTACCGATAAGCATCATAGGCCGACTAAGATTAGTTCACGCATACAAGCATAAAGTCAACAAGATAAACAAATAGACACTTAATACTCAAATCTAAGTCACAGAATATCCCATAACAGAGTCACAGCCTAAGATGAAGCTCTAAACCACAAGTCTATCAAGTTTCAATAAGCTCACCTGATAATCACAAGTCTAAGTTCTGTCCCTAGGTAGAGTCACTAATCCACAATTTAACTCAGTCAATGGTCATATTTATATCACAATAGGCATTCAACATCCATACCAAAATCAGAACCAAACGAGCATATCATAATGCAGAATAAAATGTAATGATGTACAATGCAAAATATGATGAAGTGCATGTAATGCACAGGCCAAATACACACTGTACACACATGCTTACTGGGGTCATTTCCCAGAAGTCATGACCTGCAAGGGACCCATGGTGTCTATGTATTACTCGTTCCGGATACTCATCGGACCCGAGCCATAAATCCTCCGCTCCGGAAAGAACCTCGGATGCGGATCCACATCATGTACCACTCGTTTTCGGAACGAACCTCGGACCACGAGCTCACAACTAGCATCAAATAGTATCACAAGTTCAACAAGAAGATTATATTAACTTCTTTACTAATTTCACATCATAGTGTATGTCTCCATGTATTCCAGTTCATTAGCATGTATGGACTGAACAATTAGCAATATCAATGTTTACCGAACCATTTCCATCATGTATGAATGCATAAATGAGTGTAAGAGGGTAAAATAATGCAATCAAAATAGCAATGAAGGTACAAGTCACAAGCCGCAAGTCATATCAAGACTTAAATAAGTCAGCTCAACCATGAAATGAATCATACCAACCATCGCAACCAACATAAGGGTCTATGTCCCTCTTTACTTCCCAACATAGCATATACACCTCCCAACTAAGCCTTGTATCACCAAGGTGCTACATTTTCTCATGTGTCATCATTAACAGGAAGTCATAATCCAATATTAATATGCGTATGAATGAGAATGTATGCCATGCACGATATCATTGTCAACAGTAAATCATAACCAAGATTTCATCTGAGTACTATCATAAGTATATATCACAATCCAAGTCTAAACTCATTATCCTTCCTTTTTCCGATGATATGTTTCACAATAAAAGAGAATTGAGTGCAACACCTATTATAACACAACAATTCAGGTGACAAGTCAAATCACAATAACAGGGCAACGAGTCACCATCAACAACAATCAACCTCATAGAAATCCATCCCGAATCGCCACAATATGAATACAACTACACCTCACATTTCAGTCCATAAAGTAATGGCGACGAGCCCATAAAATCAGAAGTCATAGCAACCTAGCTAATATCCAATCAAAACACCATGTCCGAAAACCTAATCATGCTTTCTCCCGTCAATTCTACACAATACATACGTTTCGCTAATCAAAGTCTAACTAAAGTAAGCTATAACCTACCTCGAATGCAGAACAGGAGCCAAGAACTGCTCCACACGAGTCTGCTATTTCCGAAGCGCCTCATAACGATCAAAGTCTAACAATATGATGCTAAGTAAGCAACAAACCATGTGTTTAAATAAGAACAACAATTTAGGGAAGAAGACCCACTTACTTCTACCCTTTCAATGGATGAAACCATCCTTTAATAGTGAATTTATCATAACTTCTATCTCTAGAATCATTAACCTTCAATTAATGGGTTTCTAATCAATTTACCCTTTCAAACAGATTTTAGGACAAAATTTTCATTTTTATTAGAACCCTAAGTCTCAACATGCAATTTCAACCATAAGAAATCAAATTCCCTTCCTAGAAAGTGATAATCTATAATCCTAGATGATTAATCAACAACAAAATCAACTACCCACCAATTGTTTAAGGGTTTACTAATTCTAGGGTTTTAGGATTTTCACCCACCATTAATGGACCTTAAAAAAATCACGAAACTTGAAAAAGAAAGGAAGAGGAACAAATAAAGGCGGGGACTTACCTCCAAGATGCTTTCACCAAAGAATAGAATGAAGTTTGCCTCTTTCTCTCTTGAAAACTGGCTTTGGGGTCTTGTGGGTAATGGTTCGGAGTTGAACTATAAAAATAGGGCTTTTTGCCCCCCATCGGTCACTGTGGCTGTCAGTGGGTCGCTGCAGCGGACCCGCTATAGCGGCTATGGGTCAGCTACAACGGACCTGCTGGAACAACCCGAACGAAAAAGGGCATAACTCCCTCATACGGAGGCGAAACGCGACGATTCTTTTTGCTATAGCGTCATAATTTCGATACGGATCTAGTGGTTCAAACCTCATACAAAACAAAGGTCGTTTGATCAATCTGGACCCCTTTCTATCCAAAGACCTACGGCGAAAACATCGAATACGAGCGTAATAAAACCCAAACCCATCTGAAACTCTTCGGAACCTCACCAAAACTTGTGCACAGGTTCAAAATCATCATTTTAACTTGTTGGAACTTTCAAGGGTCATCCTAACCTGGCATTGACCGTGGTCAACTCTAACTCGTTAACTTAACTGGCTTCTCCATCAATGACTCAATTTACACTTGAACCTTGCGGGAACTAACCCAGTGACTTCACAAAGTCATAGATCGTACTAACAGGACTCTGGGGAAGGGACAACAAGGTTAAATAGGTCAAAACACTATAACAACTAAACGAGTCATTACATCAGATACCAATTTACCCATCGTTCGTCCTCGAACGAAGAAGTGGAGTACAAAGGTTGACGATAACCCAAGGACATGCATTATAACTGCACGAAAGCCTCTACAGAACCAAGTGCACCCTAACCACTATCCGTTCATCTTATCAGTTAAAGCTTTTTATAGCTTAGCTAAAAGACCCAATTTCCCATATTCTTGTACTCGAACCTACCACAAGAACTGCTACAACACATATACGTCATCTAATAGATGGAAGTTTGATCATACTAATCCCAATTCATACCTCTAATGATTACAACTTGTCTAGACCTTTATGATCACCAATGCAATCAACAAATCTTTCTTAGATCAGTATACTAAGATTTCATATCTCAACACGCTTTATTTAATACTAACTATGTCAACCTTGTACCTATCAATCATTCAAGCCAAGTAGGGGTGGGCGTTCGGTTTTTCGGTTCGGTTTTATCAAACTTCGGTTTGGCTATTTCGGGTTCGGTTTTTTGAAGGTGGACACCAAACACCGAACCAAACTAGTTCGGTTCGGTTCTTTCGGTTTCGGTTTTTTAAAGTTCGGTTCGGTTTCGGTTTTTTCAATTCGGTTTTTTAATATAATATTAGAAGCGATTCCATTGACACTAATTCATATTCTCAAAGGCAATAAAACATAAAACTGATAAATTGAAATCAAAATCAAACAAACAGGATACACAAAGCAGAAAAAATATAATCATGACATAGGATTACTAGGTGTTATATATATACCGTAAGAATAATTAAAAAACACATAAAGGACATACATTAATCCTAAAGAGACATCCTAGTTACCTTTCTTTGTTAAGGATATTTGATATTTTCAATTGAAGTGGAAAATTAGGGATACAAATGCAATAGAGGACTTATTACAATTGGGTTTTTTTTGCTTTAAACTTAATGGGCCTGGACTATTTTAATTTTTTTTGGGTAATGTATTAAATTTCGGTGCGCGTTCGGTTTTTCGGTTCGGTTTTATCAAACTTCGGTTCGGCTATTTCGGTTTCGGTTTTTTGACGATGGACACCAAACACCGAACCAAACTAGTTCGGTTCGGTTCGGTTCGGTTTGTTGAAGTTTCGGTTCGGTTTGGTTCGGTTCGATTTTTCGGTTTTCGGTATTTATGCCCAGCCCTAAAGCCAAGTAACAGTTTATCACGGACTTACCCGAACCTATCTGTTTCTATCACTTACTTAATACTACAAAAGGACCACGTGAAATCCAACAACCTTATCTATTCCACCAATTCATTTACCCTTTTTCCTCGAGACTAATTCATTAGGACACTCTTTATAACATCTCGTCCTATCGAAATTGTTTAGCATCCCTATATTTCTCACATTATGACAAATTTACTATTTATTAGGAAGTCACAACAGCTTATCATCTCTTAGACAAATCTCAACTACTATCAATTTTTTTTTATAAAAATATTCCTCATATCTATCTCAACAAACCAGGACTCAGACACCTGCTTCACTAAGTTCATACTTAACCCTTTTCTGACTTAGACAACTAATTTAACTAAGATCACCATTACTTTAATACGATGGAATTTAACTTAGTGATCTCGGAAATAAGTCTTACCTTAGCAGGATGCCGTACGACTCGGGAACACCAACCAACAAACATATAAGTAAGCTCAATAACCACATAGGTAAATACGAAAATATAGTACAATAAATAATATCATCTCTCACCAGCCGTAAGTAACACAATAGCCACTAGAGTCTTCGTTTCTGTTATCCAACCAAAGTCCCTTATAGCCTATGACATACTAGAACTTGTCGATTCATACATAACCCTTGGGTTGACTTCACATTATACAACCTCAATATAACTCTCAAATTATTAGCTCTTGTTTTGAACGATCCCCTTTTTTATCCTTAATCAATCTTAGTCTAGATTAGAGATTAAACTTATGATTTACTACTTCATGAAATCCCATCTTACTATTGGCAAGACTCACCAATTAAACTAATAGTTAAAGCCTATTATTCAATCCTCAATGCTAAGGTAGAAACTCATCTTCTCCAACTAGTTCCCAGTCATTTACACCATTAATTCAAGCCTAAGATGATAGATAATCATAAAATAAGGCAAGGGAACTCACCCCCAAAAGAAACAAATTCAAGAACTCTCCAAGTTACCCTATGTCTCAAATCACCATTCTCATGTATCTAAATGTTGAATTCTCAACTAACAAGTAATAATCCATGCTTCTGGATGATAAACTAACAATAATATTCATAACCCATCAATTATCACAAGGGTTCTTACATTCTAGGGTTTTCTAGTCCCTAATTCACCATTAGAGACCCTTTATCTTAGGATGACCACGGAATGAACAAAGTAAAGATTTGAAACTAAACTTACCTTTCAAGAGTCTCCTGAGAAAATCACCCTAAGTGCTCCTTGGGAACTGTGTTGGAGTTTTATGAATAAATAATTCGGACTAAGTATTTAAAAACATGACTTATATCGTAACCGTCGGCCGCTGCGGCGGTCGTTCTGTCCGCTGCAGGGGTCTCACTACAGCTGGCAAGGGCCGGTTTTAGCGGACCTCCACCTTCGTCCACTTCCACTGTGGCGAGCACGGACCCGCCATTGCGTAAGCGCTATAGCGGTCCAGCGTCCGCCATAGCGGACACCCCCATTTCCTATATGACCGCGGCGGCGAGGAGCGACGCCGCGGCCACTCGGGCCGGGCTGGTCCGGCTCGGCCGCCGCCGTACAATCGTCGGCGTGCGGTGTCACTGAACCAGTGAGCTCGCTAATTCTACCAGTTTCACTCTCCCACACAACACTTCATCCGAGGGCTCGCAAACACAAACCACTCGCATAAGAGTTTAGGGAAGAGGTTTCCATCATTCGTGGAAGAAGAAGACAAGGAAGTGCAGATACCAATTGGCATCGTCTAGATACCAATTTGAATGAAGTAGCACGAAAGAATGAAAGAAGTGGAAGTTTCCTAAATATCCTATAGCCTCTCACAGATAGGTACGGAGCTCTTTGTACCGATCCGCAACTACTAGACACGTCTTGTACAACGAGATTCACGAACCTAGGCTCTGATACCAACTGTCACGAACCAAATTATCGATCGTGCGGGCACCTACTTTATTATCACTAGTAGGCGAACCCTTACCCATTAACCCTCTAATCACTAGCCAATTTTAACTTTTTTTTATCATTTATACTAAAACAATCGATGAACATATGAATGAATGAATAAATAGTCTACCAAGTCATAAATAATAAATAATATAAGTGTGGAAGTCTTAACTATAAGACCCCCAAAATCTGAAAGTCACCGTACAAGGATGTAAGACTCGTTTGGTCGTTATTGCATCTCCGACACTTTTGACCCTTTTTCGAGCTTGGTTAGCTCACTTTTGATCGGAGGGGACCGTTGACACGCTTGTCGAGGTGTTTGGATTTGATTCGTGTGACTTTTTGTGAAAATTGGGCTTAAAGCGAAAAATGGTTGACTCAAAGTTAACTTTTGAGTAAACGGACCTTTTTCGGAAATCCGTAAATTCCGAAAGGTCCGGATGCTCATTTAGAACTTGTGTGCATATTTGGTTTGGTTCCCAATGCACTCCGGTGCATTTTGGGACCTGAGTTGGAAAGTTAGTTTTGAGGTATCGGGGGTTGATTTGGTCAACGAGTAAAGTTAGTTTTGAGGTATCGCGGGTTGACTTGGTCAACGAGACCTCCAATGGAAATTTCGAGGCCACGAGTGTGTTCGTAGCACGTTTTTATGTATATCTGCATATTTGGTTTGTGTCTGGGAGGTTCCGGGATGGTTTCGAGTGATAATTCCAAGTTTGGAAGACACCAGAAAAATTCTGGTGTCTGGTGGTCGCCGAAGCGGCTGGGTGGCCGCCGAAGCGGTCGACGGGCAGAATCTGCTATTTTTAAGTTTTAAAAGCCCCAACCTTAAGTCATTATTTCATTTTCATATCTCTAAGCTTGGGGAGGCGATTTTGAGAGGGTTTTCACTAGTTCTTCACAAAGGTAACATCCTTGACCTTAGAATCATCTATTCACTTATCTTAACCATTAATCTATGCTAAGATTCTTCCTAAGAGTATGAAGGCTAAGTGGGTTTTGGGGTTTTCTTCTAAAATGAAATTGTGGTTAAAAAATCTTGATTTGTTGGTTGGGTTAGCTCTATTAAGCATGAATTTGATGACTAGAACTTGTTATTGCATGATTCTAACCTAGTAATAACTAGAATCAAAGAGAGTTTTCATGGGTTTGGGACAAAAAGTGTTAAAAACGAAATTGATGAATAGATGGAGTTTAATGATGAAATTATTGATGTTTATGATAGATTATCATGTTTCCATGCTTAGTAATCAATAACTCATGATTATTTCATAGAAATTCTTGAATAAAAAATTAGGGTTCTTAGATCCAAATTGAGGTTTTTTCATATAAAAAGGATTATGAGGATTAGTTGAACATTTCTTTTATTTTTAATGATGGGTTTGGGTTAATTGGTGTTGAAATTGGTATTTTGATCATAAAATTCCCGTTTTGCCCTTAAGTCCCGTTTTTCTAAATTAAAGAGTGGGTTTGACCCGAATAGAATATAACCAATATGGGTGTTGTTCTTCTCGTATTCGTACATAGAATCTCTATTTGGTTAGAGTTTGATTGTGTGGAGACTCACCATGAGGGCAAGGAATTAGCTCGTGGTCCGTGATTTGCTGTTCGGCGTCCCAGGTATGTTATGGCTTACTTTTGTGGTGAGACTTCAACTGGCGAAGTGTATATTTAGATAATATTGTCGGAGATTTCATGTAAACCTTCGGGTATGAAGTTTAGGATGGATGTTGCCTTAGGGTTTGGTATTGCTTGTGACTTGTTTGATTGGGCTTGTGGCCTGTAGACTCTATAGGACCTTGTTTGGTACGTTGTGTATAAATTGGTGGATTTTTTGTGAATTGGAAGTCAAACGGAAGGACGGAATTACTTGATATTGATATTAGTACTTAGTGTACGCCTTGTTATTGGTATAGCAATTTTGGGATATTTGGCCCTTATTGCATGAAAATTGGATATTCATTATGATTACTGTGTGGATCATTACTGATGATATTGGTGCGCTTTGTATGGCACGGATGTGTATCATTTGTGATATTGGTGCGCTATGTTTGGCATGACTTGAAACTTAAGATCGTCCCCGATTTATAGTTGCATTGTCCCATATTCACACTCATATTCATGGCATATTGATTATTGAGTCACCCTAGGCTTTGTGACACGAATGACCGAGATGGAAATACTGATACTATATTGTTAGGCTTTGTGATTGGTACTGATCATAGAAACGAAAAGGAAACATTGATGAATGTGATATTGTGAGATTTGATTATTAGTAAAATTGAGAGTTGTGACTCCTGTGTGGTTTATCTCGTTGCCTTGATGCTGATATTACTTATCCGCCGCTTCGTGCCACAGTTGGTTAATATGATTCATTAATATTGCACTTGTATCATATTCTTACTTCATACATTATTGCATTGGATACTGAGTCATCTCTGGGCTGTGTGCGGAGTGACTGATATGGAACACTAATATTATGAGACTTTCGGATATTTGGTGCTCTGAGCTATGTGTGGAGTGATGGTGCTTGGACTTCGCGGGTCCCTCATGGGTTGTGCTGCCGAGGCGTGGAGGTATTTCGCCATCGGAGTACAAGAGTACAGGCATTGCATTGCATTCATACCTCATATTGCATTGCTTTGATTATACTTCTTGGTTGATTATGACTTGGTTATAGTGTTGGTTATATTTCTTGGCTGTTTATGAGTTAGACTACGTTGGTTGGATCGTACTAGTAGACTTGTTTGATAGATGTGAATAATTGGGACAACTGAGATTAGTTTCTATAACACAAGGTTGGATATGAACGGTGATTACGTGGAAAAGCATGACTTGTACTCTATCGTTTACTTATTTTCTTTTACCTTATTGTCTTTATATATGTCAACTAGTCTTAGTCGGCCTATGATACCTACCAGTACCGTTGTTTTGTACTGACCTACGCTTGCTGCATTCTTTTATGGATGCAGAGTATTAGACAGGTTCACTCTTTTCCCTCGTGGCTGATCGGTGAGGCTGTTGTAGAGTCATTCGGTGAGCACGATGACGGCCGCTGCCCGGATGTTCTTTCCCTTACTTACTTGTCTTACTCTTATTTCGAGACAATTGTATTATGAGACTTTTTCAACTTCAGACTTATAGTATTTAGTTAGTGCTCTTGTATGACCAGACCAGATACCTGAGGTGGTTTATGATTACTTCCGCATTTATGGTATATTCAAATAACAGGCTTCGTTGCTTTATTTTCTTCCGCTATATATATATATATATATATATATATATATATATATATATATATATATTGGGTTTGTGAATGTCAAATTAAGAGTTCGCCTATAGAGGTGGGATAGGTAGGTAGGTGCCTGCGCGACTTTGTGAAATTGGGTCGTGACAAAGGACTCTAACGAATAATGTCTAAAGAATGAAGTATATCTCAAATATAATAATAAATAATGTCTGGAATAAAAGTAGACATCTGGAAAGAGAGATCTTCAGGTGGCATGGCATGGATAGAAGCTCACCTTCGGATCTGATCAAGCTAACTAGCTTCAAGCTAGAGACGTGGTCCGGATAAATCTCGGAATACAATCTACACTCAAAAAAGGGTGCAGCAAGGTAGTATCAATACAAATACTATGTACCGACAGCCATCATAGGCCGAATAGGATTAGTTCACGCATACAAGTATAAAATCAACAAGATAAACAGATAGACACTTAATACTCAAATCCAAGTCACAGAATATCCCATAACAGAGTCACAGCCTAAGATGAAGCTTCTAAACCACAAGTCTATCAAGTTTCAATAATCTCACCTGATAATCACAAGTCCAAGTTCTGTCCCTAGGTAGAGTCACTAATCCACAATTTAACTCAGTCAATGGTCATATTTATATCATAATAGTTATGCAACATCCATACCAAAATCAGAACCAAACGAGCATATCGTAATGCAGAATAAAATGCAATGATGTACGATGTAAAATATGATGAAGTGCATGCAATGCACAGGCCAAATACACACTGTTCACACATACTTACTGGTGTCATTTCCTAGAAGTCATGACCTGCAAGGGACCTATGGTGTTCATGTACCACTTGTTCCGGATACTAATCGGACCCGAGCCATAAATCCTCCGCTCCGGAAAGAACCTCGGACCCGGATCCACATCATGTACCACTCATTTTCGGAACGAACCTCGGACCACGAGCTCACAACTAGCATCAAATAGTATCACAAGTTCAACAAGAAGATTATATTAACTTCTTCACTAATTTCACATCACAGTGTATGTCTCCACGTATTCCAGTTCATTAGCATGTATGGATTATAGACAATTAGCAATATCAATATTTACCGAGCCATTTCCATCATGTATGAATGCATAAATGAGTGTAACAGGGTAAACCAATGCAATCAAAATTGCAATGAAGGTACAAGTCACAAGCCACAAGTCATATCAAGACTTAAATAAATCAGCTCAACCATGAAATGAATCATACCAACCATCGCAACCAACATAAGGGTCTATGTCCCTCTTTACTTCCCAACATAGCACATACACCTCCTAACTAAGCCTTGTATCACCAAGGTGCTACATTTTCTCATGTGTCATCATTAACAGGAAGTCATAATCCAATATTAATATGCGTATGAATGAGAATGTATGCCATGCACGATATCATTGTCAACAGTAAATCATAACCAAGATTTCATCTGAGTACTATCATAAGTATATATCACAATCCAAGTCTAAACTCATTATCCTTCCTTTCTCCGATGACATGTTTCACAAGAATTGAGTGCAACATGTATTATAACACAACAATTCAAGTGACAAATCAAATCACAATAACAGGGCAACGAGCCACCATCAACAACAATCAACCTCATAGAAATCCATCCCGAATCGCCACAATATGAATACAAATACACCTCATATTTCAGTACATAAAGTAATGGCGACGAGCCCATAAAATCAGAAGTCATACCAACCTAGCTAATATCCAACCAAAACACCATGTCCGAAGACCTAATCATGCTTTCTCCCGTCAATTCTACACAATACATACGTTTCGCTAATCAAAGTCTAACTAAAGTAAGCCGTAACCTACCTCGAATGCAGAACAGGAGCCACGAACTGCTCCACATGAGTCTTCTAATTCCGAAGCGCCTCATAACAGTCAAAGTCTAACAATATGATGCTAAGTAAGCAACAAACCATGTATTTAAACAAGAACAACAATTTGGGGAAGAAGATCCACTTACTTCTACCCTTTTCAATGGATGAAACCATCCTTTAATAGTGAATTTATCATAACTTCTATCTCTACAATCATTAACCTTCAATTCATGGGTTTCTAATCAATTTACCCTTTCAAATAGATTTTAGGACAAAATTTTCATTTTTATTAGAACCCTAAGTCTCAACATGCAATTTCAACCATAAGAAATCAAATTTCCTTCCTAGAAAGTTATAATCTATACTCCTAGATGATTAATCATCAACAAAATTAACTACCCACCAATTGTTTAAGGGTTTACTAATTCTAGGGTTCTAGAATTTTCACCCACCATTGATGGACCTTAAAATAATCATGGAACTTGAAGAAGAAAGGAAAAGGAACAAATAAAGGTGTCCAAGATGCTTTCACCAAAGAATGGAATGAAGCTTGCCTCTTTCTCTCTTGAAAACTGACTTTGGGGTCTTGTGGGTAATGGTTCGGAGTTGAACTATAAAAATAGGGCTTTATGCCCCCCGTCGATCACTGCGGTGGTCAGTGGGTCACTGCAACGGACCCGCTATAGCGGCCATGGGTCCGCTACAGCGGCCATGCGTCCGCTACAGCGGACATGCTGGAACAGCCCGAACAAAAAAGGGCATAACTCCCTCATACGGAGGCGAAACGCGACGATTCTTTTTGCTATAGGTTCATAATTTCGATACGGATCTAATGGTTCAAGCCTCACACAAAACAAAGGTCGTTTGATCAGTCTGAACCCCTTTCTATCCAAAGACCTATGGTGAAAACATCGAATACGAGCTCAACAAATTCAAAACATTGACACGGGGTCATCCTAACCTGGAGTTGACCGTGGTCAACTCTAACTCGTTAACTTAACCAGCTTCTCCATCAATGACTCAATTTACACTCGAACCTTGCGAGAACCAACCCAGTGACTTCACTAAGTCATTGATAGTACTAACGGGACTCTGGCGAAGGGACAACAAGGTTAAATAGGTCAAAACACTATAATAACCAAATGGGTCGTTACAATCAATCCCAGATTTATTGGTCCGTTTGAGATTCTCAATTGTGTGGGGGATGTAGCATATGAGTTGGCTTTTCCCCCAGGTTTGTCAGGTGTCCATCCAGTGTTCCATGTCTCTATGTTGAAGAGATATCATGGTGATGGTTCTTTTATCATTCGTTGGGATTCTGTCTTGTTGGATGAGAATCCGTCTAATGAGGAAGAGTCTATTGCTATTTTAGATATAGAGGTTCGTAAGCTGAGGTCGAAAGAAATTGTGTAAGTGAAGGTTCAGTGGAAGAACCGATCCATGGAGGAAGCTACTTAGGAGACAGAATTCGATATGCGGAAGAATTATCCCTAGCTTTTCACTGAATCAGGTACCTCCCCCTTGTTCCTTCTTTTGTCCGTTTGGGGATGAACGGTTGTTTATTTGATATCTGATGTAACAATCCGCTAGTCGTTATGGGAGGGTGACTTAGAAAACTGGACCTCCGTTAGGAATTTCGAGGCCGCGAGTGAGTCTGTAACATGATTTTATGTGTTTGTGCATGTTTTATTTGAGTCTGTAGGGCCTTGGATTGGTGTTGAGATTTTTAGGTCAAAACTGGTGCAAAAACCCAATGGACTGCTGCAGCGGGTCCGTCATAGCGGTCAGGGGGTTGCCGCCGCGGGAGGTGGGGCTTTAATAAGGTCCGGCTTAGCGAGAGCCTTCCCGCTATAGCGAGACCGCTGTAGCGAGGACGTGACCGCTGCAGCGGTCGACTAGAGGCAGAATCCGTGATTTATATTCTTTATTCTAAACCCATTCCCCATTTAACACCAAAATAATTTCCAAGAACTGCTGTAGCGAAAAACTAAGGCTAGGGCTAAAGTGCGCTTGAAAGGTAAGTCTCAACCCTTGACTTTGTTAATCCCATCATCATGTTAGAATCCATGACTAGTTAAAGGTCCGTTAATGGTAATGAAAGGGATAAAACTCTAGAACTTAAGAAAACTTGATTAATGAATGGGTTGCTGATTTTATTGTTACTTAATCATCAAAGAGTATGTATTATTTCTTTATAGGATGATAACTTGTCTATTAATGGTGGAACTTGTTGAATAGGACCTAGGGTTTCATAAAGATGATAGCTTTAGCATAAAAACTACTTGTAAAGTGGTTGGAACGATTAAAAAACCCATGAACGGATATAATATGATTATTGGGGTTGATATTGTGATGAAATAACGCTTAATGATAGTTCACCCATTTGAAAGGGGTAGAAGTAGTTGGGTTCTCTTCCCCAAAGTGTTGTATTGTTTGAGTAGATGATTTGAATACTCATATAGCTCTATATTTCTCGACTTCGAACATTCAGAAGCTTTGCGAAAGGCGAAAGCTATCGTGGAGTGATTACATTGTTCTAGTTCTTCTTTGAGGTAGGTTATGGTGTACTTGAGTTAGACTTTGATTAGTTGATTGTATGTGATACGAAACTGATAGAAGAAGCATGATTAGGGCTTCTGACATAACGTGTGGTTGATAATTCCTACAGTTTGATACAAGTTGATTAATTATATGATGAATTGGTATGAAATGATAAAGAAGGAGTTCATATATACTCTTCTTGATGACTTGGAGTAATTCCTTATTCATGATTGTTGATGAATTGATTTTGAGTCTTGATATGACTTGTGATATGGTGACTTGTGTTCCTTGATATTGATTTTGACTGTTCATATCCTTATTGATTGTGGAATGGAAATACATTGTGATGAGAAAGATATATACATATGAACAGGCACATTTGGCAGGGGGTGAGGATGTGGCCTAA
The DNA here is from genome assembly GCF_029784015.1 of Lycium ferocissimum. Lineage (NCBI taxonomy): Eukaryota > Viridiplantae > Streptophyta > Magnoliopsida > Solanales > Solanaceae > Lycium > Lycium ferocissimum. Next base: position 40,191,024 of record NC_081351.1, on the reverse strand, counting down.
GTTAAAGGCTTGTGATCTGAGGTAAGATTCTGGAGCGAGGGTACAAGGAAACCATGGGTCCCCTGCAGGTCATAGCTAATGGGTCAAACATTACCATTCAGCATGTATGTACCGATATGTGACAGAATTGAGATACTTGTGATTTACGATTGTGTTTGGTGATTACGTGGGCTGAGTTACTGTTATTGATCTCTATTTGTGTGGATTTACCTTATCCCTGTGTTGGCTGATGTTTCGGTGTTGGATGATTTCTGTTGATAGTTCTTGAGATTATGTACTGTTGTGCGTATCTTTCTATTTTATTGATTTTGTAATTGTATGCATGATACTAATCTTAGTCGGCCTATGATATCTACCAGTACATAGTGTTTGTACTGATACTACGTTGCTACATTCTTTTGAGTGCAGATTGTGATCCAGAGACTTCTACGAGACCTCATATTTAGCTTGAGGCCAGTTTCTAACATATTTGAGGGTGAGCTATTATCCATGCCCGGCCGCCTGAAGATCTTTCCTATTTTAGATGTCTATTTCATTTCAGACATTTACATTAGTTTTAGATAGTTGTTCATTCGTAGGCAGTTATGTTTTAGAGTGCTTGTACGATGATTTTCAGATTCTGAGGTTGTAATAGCTAATCTTTCGCAGATTTTATTTATTTATGGCATGACTAGATATTTGGAGATTTTATTAATTGTTATATCCTTGAATGCTTTAATTTGGCTAAGTAATTTGATAATGGTTTGAATGGTTGGTTAAGTAGATGGTTCGCCCACTAGGGGATTTGGGTGGGTGCCACTCACGGCTGTTTGGGTCGTGACACCTAATTAAAACATGACGATTACAAAGGAAACCAATGTTTCATTCTCCCTTTAATTTGCATTGTTTAGGAATCGATGTACGTAGGTCTTTTAGATCGTGTGCCCACCATATGAAATCTTGTCAACAACTGCATATTGCTAGTTTTCTTGAAGAATTATTCGTTTAATCTCCTTCATAGCCCATTGAACTATTGGTTCTCCATAAAGATAGATGATTGGTTTTAATGGGATAGGAATAAAAGTTGTATTTTGCAGGCTGCTAGGGTTTTGTGTGGATGGATGTAAGATTTTTCAGTAGTCTAGTGGTGTTGGAGGTTGGGCAACCTCAGGAGGAGATTGCACCTCCCGGTGGCCGGAATGGCCATGGGAGGCTGGAAAAAGCTTCAAATCGTAGGGGGTCGGCTGGGGGTCGACGTGGGTATAATATAGAGTCATGTACCTATGTTAACTAACTTAATATAAACATATACGCACTACAGGAATCTCATGGGTATTTCAATTAACACAAAATTTAACATATAGTTTCTAATAATCTCCTACAAATATAATCTATTAATACATGACAAAGACTTGCTTTGGGGTTGAAAGATTTGGTCAGGGAAATCACTACAATAATATGATTTGAAAAGCTATTTTTCTTCTTGGCTTGTACCCGCTGCACGAATTGAGAAAGAGGAGAGAGATGAGCACATGAAAAGAGGTAAGAGAGATGAGCTTGCACAAAATAGAGTGACAACTTCTGCCATGGTGTGGAAAGTGAATTGGAATAAGCCGTTAAGGTGGTGGTTGGACAAAGGGTAAGGTATCTTAAATGTTTTACAAAATTGGTTTATCAACAAAATGACTAAGGATTTCTTTCCTTACCTTTTTTTGGGGGGGGGGGAGCGGGGAGGTAGGGATGGGGGGAGGTGGAGATGGGGGTTGGTTGCCAAAGTTTATGTTCTTAATTTTAAATCTAAAAATACCCATATTTGGAGGGGAGGAGAGAGTGTTTTTATCCTAGTTGATCTCTTTAACATTTTCTTGTAACATTCATTAAGTGGGTGGAATCCAAAAAAGGGTATGATACGCAACATATAATTCAAGCTGATATTGATGATTTAGAATTGTCCCCTTCTTCATGGTTAGTCTATATGCAACAGAAAGATTCTGCGTTGAACATGCCATCAAAGATTTATAGAACTAAATTATTTCATCCTTGATAGCTTCAGGATCTGTTGACTTCTCCCTACATCTAGCACTGATTTTAGAGATCTGTTTCTTTTGATTTCTCTCTTTTATAATTGTAGTGAAATATTTATTATTAGCATTTTACCTAATTTTATCCAACTTACTCTTGAGTTCTGTTGCAGAGCCTTTTGTTCAAACAACTCATTGAGTAACAACTTGGTGACACAATTCATGAATAATTTGACCTCAATATTTGTAATAGGTGCATTATATATTCTATCTTGAAAATACAGTACAGTATTGAAATTACCCCAAAGTATTCAAGCTTTAGAACTATGTTGTGCTAAGATCAGTAATAGTTACCATTGATCTTCCTCTGCTCCATAGATTAAAAACACACACAACTATCATGATACAATCCACTCCAACATGTCTACTAGTAACCATACAACGTATAAACTGTGCATCAAATTATAGGGGAAAAACATCACAAATAGTATCATCACATAGTATCCAAATTCTACCATTAAGTACATATATGTAATTGTAATGTGCTTTCCATTTAGGAGCAACTTTACTATTAATACAACTAGCTTTGGCATCCGTCACTCTTATTTACACTTAATTTACTAGCTTTATCTTATCATCTTTCAGGTATAGACTTAATTTCTTTCATTTATATCTCTTGTTGAGTCTCCATACATTCCACACCAACCAAGTAAATGGATACTGAGAACTCTAGAGGAAGTAAACTTGTCATCTCATGTTTCTCTATTTGCAGCACACAATAATCATCTTTAATGGGAATAGTTGATGTTTGTTGTCCACAAGACCCTAATATGCTCTCACAGTTTTCTCATGTTGTTCTATTATTTTACTTAAGTTAAGGTGAGTGCAAGACAGGGATAAGAAATTAGCATCTTGCACATTGTAGATACAAAATTATACATTTCTTTTCTTCTAGTGTTAATTCTAAATGTGTGTAGTTTGATCTCTGTCAGTCTTTATTAAGGCTTTCACCTTTCTTGGTAAAGTATTAATATCCATGAAGATAGTAGAAGTCTCCGTATATACACCCCAATTAGAGAGCAAATCTGCAGCTCTATTCGCTTCTCTGTAGCAATGTCTGAAAGTGTATTGGCCTTGGTTCTTGATACTGACAATGTTCTTAATCACTTGGTTAATTTACCAAGGTGGAACTAAGATGTTGTTTATGACATTAACCAGAATTTTAGAATTTGATTCCACTATTTCATCCTTGCTACCTCTTTTAGGGCTTAGTACTTGCTAAGCTCAAAGTTGTGGGAAATCAAATTTGTTTAGGACTTAATACTTGCTGAATTATTTAATTTGTCTATAAATAGAATTTGTAGTCAATTTTATATAAAAATCTATTTTAGAACTAATCAAAGTAGGTTTCATACTATTACTAATTGGGGGCTAGCTCACATCGCTAGCTATTTTCATGTAATAGAGATTTACTAAGTTTATCAGTAAATTATTCTCCTCCAAAGCACATTAATTATTTCTTAGAATTATCATTGTCCTGCACTTGTTTCTTGCCTCTATTATTTTGCCATTGGTCAAGATCCTTCACATTACCAACAACTTTACCACTTTGTAGCACTTTAGTGGTATTATTATTAACCTTGTTGGAGTTATTACCCTTAAAAACATCTTGCACCTTCTCACTTTTTTTTTTTAGCATTAACATCAGTCTGTTCCTTAATGTGTTCCTTCCCAGGTAGTAACTCAGGATGCAAATTCTAGCAGCCCTCGTCATTATGACATTGCAAACTGTAGTGTTTACAATATTTTGGCATGTAATCGTATTGAACCTTCACCCACTTGGACTTAATCTCTCTAGTTGTAGTATTTACAGCTTGAATGTGCACCCTTTTGGGATTTTGAGCCAACTAGTCGACTTCCACCTTCACACGCTCACAACTATGTCATGTTTTGTTCTTGGTAGCCACATCAAGTGTTAATGGCTTCCCCACTACTGTTGCCATTGAAAAAAGTTGTGATAGACCAAAATAATTGGGTGCTTACGAAGGGAAAGAGATCCAGGCAAGTGCAATACTTTTTTCTTCCTCCAGAATGAACCAAGGATCCCATTTAAGGGTTCTCACTGAATAATACAAGTTCCTATCCTTTATCCAATGAGAAGACTTCGACATGAGAGTAACATAATCCTCCAATAAGCTACGCTCTAATTAAAACATGACGATTACAAAGAAAACTAATGTTACAGTCTCCCTTTAATTCGCATTGTTTAGGAATAGATATACGTAGGACTTTTAGATCAGGCCCACCATATGAAATCTTGCCAACAACTGTATATTGCCAGTTTTCTTGAAGAATCATTCATTCAATCTCCTTCATAGTCCATTGAATCGTTGTTTCTCCATGAAGATAGACAATTGGTTTTAATGGGATAGGAATAAAAGTTGTATTTTTCAGGCTGCTAGGGTTCTGATTGGATGGATGCAAGATTTTTGAGTAGTCTAGTGGTGGTGGAGGTTGGGCAACCTCAGGAGGAGGTTGCACCTCCTGGTGGCCGGAGTGGCCATGGGAGGCTGGAAAAAGCTTCAAATCGTAGGGGTCGGCTGGGGGTCGACATGGGTATAATATAGTCATGTACCTATGTTAACTAACTTAATATAAATAGATACACACTACACGAAACTCATGGGTATTTCATTTAACACAAAATCTGACATATAGTTTCTAATAATATCCTACAAATATAATTTTTTAATACATGAAAAAGTCTTGGTTTGGGGTTGAAAAGATTTGGTTAGGAAAATCACCACAATAATATGATTTGAAAAGTTTTTTTTCCTACTTGGCTTGTACCAGTTGCACGAATTGGGAAAGAGGAGTGAGATGAGCACATGAAAATAGGTAAGTGAGAAGAGCTTGCACAAAAATAGAGTGACAACTACTTCTGCCATGGTGTGGAAAGTGAATTGAAGAGGCCGTTGAAAATACAGTACAACATTGAAATTACCCTAAAGTATTCAAGCTTTAGAACCATGTTGTGCTAAGATCAGTAATTGTTACCATTGATCTTCCTCTGCTCCATGGATTAAAAGCACACACAACTATTATGATACAATCAACTCCAACATGTCTACTAGTAAGCATACAATGTATAAACTGTGCACCCAATTCTAGGGGAAAAACATCACAAATAATATCATCTCATAGTATCCAAATTCTACCATTAAGTGCACATACGTAATTGTAAAGTGCCTTCCATTCAGGAGCAATTTTACAATTAATACAACTTGTTTTGGCATCCTTCACTTTTATTTCCACATAATTCACTAACTTTGTCTTATCATCTTTCAGGTATAGACTTAATTTCTTTCATTTTGAGTCTCCATACATTCCACACCAACCAAGTTAATGGATACTGAGAACTCTTTTCTTTCATCAAGAGGAAGTAAATTTGTCATCGCATGTTTCCCTATTTGCAGCACACAATAATCATCTTTAATGGGAACGGTTGATGTTTGCTGTCCACAAGACCCTAATATGCTCTAACAGTTTTCTCATGTTGTTCTATTATTTTACTTAGGTTAAGGTGAGTGCAAGACATGGATGAGAAATTAGCATATTGCACATTGTAGATACAAAATTATATATTTCTTTTCTTCTAGTGTTAATTCTAAATGTGTGTAATTTGATCTCTGTCAGTCTTTATTGAGGATTTCACCTTTCTTGGTAAAGTATTAATATCCATGAAGATAGTAGAAATCTACGTATATACACCCTAATTAGCAAGCAAATCTGTAGTTCTATTCGCTTCTCTGTAGCAACGTCTGAAACTGTATTGGCCTTGGTTCTTGATACTCACAATCTTCTTAATCACTTGGTTAATTTACCAAGGTGGAATTGAGATGTTGTTTATGACATTAACCCGAATTTTAGAATCCGATTCTACTATAACATCCTTGCAACCTCTTTTAGGACTTAGTACTTGCTAAAGTCAAAGTTGTGGGAAATCAAATTTTTTTAGGACTTAATACTTGCTAAATTATTTAATTCATCAATAAATAGAATTTGTAGTCAAAGTTATGTAGAAATCTATTTTAGAACTAATCAAAGTAGGTTTCATACTTTTACTAACAGGGGGCTAGCGCGTATCGCTAGCTATTTTCATGTAATAGAGATTTACTAAATTTATCAGTAAATTATTATCCTTCAAAGCACGTTAATTATTTCTTAGAATTATCATTGTCCTGCACTTGTTTCTTGCCTCTATTATTTTGCCATTAATAAAGATCCTTCACATTAGCAACCACTTTCCCACTTTGTAGCACTTTAATGGTATTATTATTAACCTTGTTAGAATTATTACCCTTAGCAACATCTTGCACCTTCTCACTTCTTTTTTTTAGCATTATCACAGGTTTCTTCCCTAACGTGTTCCTCCCCAGGAAGTAACTTAGGATGCAAATTCAAGTGGCCTCGTCTTTCTTGAAATGCCTTAAATTCGTCTTTCTGTTAAAATACCTATCGACCCGCCACTTCTGCGTTACCATTCGTATGAGTACCATTTCCCAGCGTTCCTCCAATAGGTCCAGATTAATCGTCAATGCTTCCCCGTTGGACTTCTCCATGGTTTGTGTGTACCTTATGATGGGTTCTCGAGTTTCTACAGGTATCAAAGCCTCCAATCCGTACATCCAGGAGAATGGGGTTTCTCCGGTGCTGGTTTTAGCCGTGGTTTTGTACGCCCACAGCACCCCGGGTATTTTCTCTGGCCACCTAGCCTTAGCATCTTCCAACTTCATTTTGATATTTTGGACCAGAATCTTATTGGTGGACTCTGCTTGTCTGTTTGCGCATGAGTGGTATGGAAAAGAAGCTATTTGTTTGACCCCCAACCCTTCCAAGAACTTAGTGGTCTTTGCCCCTATAAACTGAGGGCCCTTGTCGCACGTTATTTCTTATATTACCCCGAACCTACCTATGATATGATCCCATATGAAGTCTATCACCTCTTTCTCCCTAATATTTTTGTAAGCTTTTTCCTCTCCCCATTTTGAAAAGTAATCCGTCATCACCAACAAAAATTGGACATTTTCCACGGCCCCCGGCATGGGCCCTACGATATCCATCCCCTATTTCAAGAAGGGCCATGGGGCTGTTACCGAATGGAGCAACTTCGCAGGTCGATGAATCATGAGGGAGTATCGTTAACACTTGTCGCCTTTCTGAATGAAAGCTTTGGCATCTTCATCCATCCGTGATCAATAATATCTAGTCCTGACTGTCTTCGAGAATAATGACTCATAACCGAAATGATTCCCGCAACTCTTTTTGTGTATTCCTCTCATGAAGTACTCCGATTCCGTTGGTCCCAAGCATTTGGCCAGTCGATCGAGGTATGACCTTCGATGCAGTTCTCTTTTATGCATACAATACCATGCATCTTTGACTCTCACCGCTCATGCAGTTTTGGCATCTTTAGGGAGAGTCCCATTCTGCAGGAAGTTTACAATATCATTTCGCCAGTCCCATGTCAGGTTAGTGGAATTCACCTCATGCAGTCCCAAGTCCAGGATGGAGTGCAGTAGCTGGATTATGCAATCCGACCCCCCTTATTATTTCGGCTGAAGACTCCAGATTTTCCAAGGCGTCAGCTTGTGTGTTCATTTCTCGAGGGATTTGGGTGGCCTTCCACTTTTAAAAGCAAGATAGCAATGCTATGACCCTGTTCAAATATTCCCGCATCCGCTCATCTTTGGCCTCGTATTTGCCGAGAATCTAGTTTATGATCAGTTGAGAATCACTTTTTAATTCTACCTTGTTAGCTCCTAGGCCCCGAGCCAATTCAAGCCTTGCAATTACTGCCTCATACTCAACCGCATTGTTAGTTAAGGATAAACATTTAATGTCTCACCATGGCTCCTGACGGAGCAGTCAAGATAATTCCCAGCCCTGTCCCTTTTGCACTAACGGCCCTATCCATATGCAGGACCCATTCCCTAGAGGTATCTTCAGATTCTCGAATGGCCTCCTTCTGGGCACAGAGTATCATGCCCGGACTGTAATCAGCGATGAAGTCCGCTAAGTCTTGTGACGTGATAGCAGTCCGAGGTCGATAAGTGATGTCATAAGTGCACACTTCGATCGACCATTTTACTAACCGGACCTCAAAGGAAAAGAGGTTACCACGTAGATCGGGTGACACTTGAAGTATGGTCTCAGCTTTCAAGTCTTAACCACTAAAGCTAGTGCCAGTTTTTTGAGGTGCGGGTAATGTAGCTCGACCTCTGGTAAGGCCTTGATGATATAATAGACAGGGGATTCTGTACCTTTCTCCTCGCGGGTGAGTACAAAACTTATCGAGGTTTCCTAAACAACTAAGTAGACCAACAAGGGTTCTCCTTCTTTGGTCTCGCCAGGAGAGGAGGATTAGACAAGTATTTCTTCAAATCTCTCAAGGCCTGTTGTCATTCTAAGATCCATTCAAAATCCTTTTGTTTTTTAACCACCTTTGAAGAATTTCTGGCAATGCTCGGAACATCGTGATATAAATCTGCTTAGCGAGGCCACTCTCCCAACTAGTTGTTACACCTTTCTAGTGTTATCAAGGACGTCTGGTATTTGTTCGATGGCCCAAATATAATCCGGGTTAACCTTGATATCCCTATTGCCTACTATGAATTCCAAGAACTTAACGGAGCCAACCCCGAAGACACATTTTTCTAGATTCAACTTCAATTTGTGGGCACGAAGAATATCGAATGCTTCCTGCAAATGTCTTATGTGTTCCTCTGTTCCTAGGGATTTAACAATTATGTCATCTAAATAAATTTCAATGCTCCAGCTCATGCAATGTGGAACATCTAATGGGCCAGCCGATTAAAGGTGACCACTATGTTTTTCTGCAAGACATTGTAGCAGTAGGTCCCGTGCTCTGTGATGAACGAAGTCTTTTCCTAGTCTGCGAGGTGCAAACAAATTTGGTCGAACCCTAAAAACATGTCCAGGAAGCTGAGTAATTCATGCCCGGTCACCAAGTCGATCATCTGATCAAGACGAGGCATAGGGTACGAGCTCCTGAAGCATACTTTATTTAAATCTTTTAAATCCAAATACATTCGAAAGCCATCAGCTTCGTAGGGAGTACTACGACACAAGCCAACCAATCCGGATATTTTACGTCCCTGATCGCTTCACGCTCGATGAGCTGGGCTACTTCTTCTTTAGCGATTGACTGTGTTCTACCTACATTGAGCGCCTTTTCTGTTTCATTAGCTGACAATCAGGGTTCATGCTTAGCTTATAGGTGATCACCTCTGAAGGGACGCCAGCAATATCTAAACCGACCAAGTGAAGCTATTCATGTTATTCATTAAAAAATTAAGCAATTTGCCCTAGGATTCTAGCTCCAAGCCCAAGCCCAGTTATACCTGTTCCTTCGGTAGGTCAGACAGCATGCGGTGAGTTTAAGGTCCTCAGGTTCAATACTTCCCGCATCTACCTCTTCAGGCGCAACAAATCCTCTTAGTGTTCTTTCTTGCGGACCTTTGTTAGGCAAATCTTTTACCTTTTTCGCTCCTTTTTCATGCTCGGCCATGGGCTAGGGCCTGAGGTCGGTATTGTGTAATTGCTAGCAATCGTCATCCCTTTGACCGTCCTCAAAAATTGACAGAGTTGTGCTTTCTAGGCTGGGTTCGGGGTCCTCCCGGACTACGGCTATCCCCCAAGGGGTGGGGAATTTCATGACTTGATGGGAAGTAGAACGGACCTCCTTCATGCTATGCAGCTATAGTCTTCCTATCACCAGATTGTAAGGCATGTCTGCAACACCTCGTACCTTTAAACTAAACAGCATCTATGACTCGGGAACCCCCGGGAACCAAAAAGGAGAGTTAAGTCAAAAAAAAAAAAAAACAGACTCAGTGCTACAGTGAAATTTGATAGTTAGAAAGACGGAATGTCGATGTGCATCGACGGCCCGTCGAGTTGCACCTTGTTTGTTAACTCTCTGAACTCCTTCTAGATTGCAATTGTACGGTTGTATCGACGGACCGTCGACACGTCGATGAACCTTTGATGTCTTTGTGGCACTCAGACCGTCGAGCAGCTCAACGGCACCATCGACATGTCCACGGACCGTCGAGTTGCGCCGTCAACTTACCCGACTTTTAATAGTATAAATACAACACTTTAGTTTAGAAAAGCAGTTTTCACAATTTCAAGAATCCTAGAACGCAGACCCTCTCTCCCAAACAGTGCAAGGCTTCAAGGTAAGCATTCCAAGCACTTGCTAGTCAATTCTAGCATATAGCTACGTGACCTAATTAGTTAATCATTGTTCTAAACCTAGTGTTTAGAAGAAAAGCTACATTTAAGATTTAAGACACAAGTTTTGGGATTATTCTCGAAGAGCAGACTAGTAATTGCAAGTTTTGGAGCGTATACAGGTAAGTGAGACTAACTATCTACGTTAGGGAATGTTCATGATTCTCCCTGAGCCTCATTCCACATGCTTATCAGTGATTTGATTCAGAATACAGTTTAGCCCTAGTTTCTTGAATTGTTGTAGAACTGCTATCTTCTAGGGTTATAGTTTCATAATTCGTTCACGGTGATCATTCTGAATATCATGAACTCAGTACGTAATCATTACAGACTTGTGTATTGACATCACATAAGTCTCAATCAGTGTATAATCAGTTATTGGCTTAAGTTCCGTAATTAGAAATAATTATCATGCTATCAGCTATAGCCCAGTCTCAGTCTTGTAAATTATTTAATGTTGAACACTTGTATCTGTATTTTTGGGCCCTAGGACACAGTTTATGCATACGTATTGGTTGGGACTGAGGCCACAGTTTTGTGCTCATTTATTTGGGCCCTAGGTCACAGTTTATATTTGATTATACGGTGATTCTTCATTCGGAAACGGGGAGTACTTCGGATCCTTACCTTCTGTTTAGTTCGATTCTGATTATTAGTTTTAGTACCTATATTTCTTTCTTTCAGTTGCTTAACATATCAGTGCAATTCAAATGTACTGATGTCCCTTTTTATTGTTTGGGGGCCTGTCTCTCACGATGCAGGCAATGATTTACAGGTTGATGATCTAGCTAGTTAGGACGTGCCCTATCAGCGATTGGTGATCCCCAGTTCCTTCAGGGCATTATCATACATTTAGTCTTTTCAGCAGAGTAGTCAGTTGGGTATGCCGGGGCCTTGTCCCGACAGATAGTTATCATTTCAGTATTCTTTAGAGGCTTCATAGACATAGTCTAGTCAGTCAGATATTAACAACTTTGATGTGTTGGCATTGATTTCAGATGTTTTGACTGTTATAGTGATTCCGCATTTTTATATTATAGTCAGACCTTTTAGTAGATCGGCATGTGTTAGTTTTATTTTCGTAAGTTAGTATATTTTGATATCACATGTTGATTCAGCCAGCCTATGGGTTCATTCGATCACATGCAGTTAGGCATCGAGTGCCGTGTTACGCCCAGACCATGGTTCGGGGCGTGACAAAGCTTGGTATTAAAGCACTAGATTCAAGTATCTTAGAAAGTCTATGAAGCTGTGTCTAGTATGGTCCCCTTTATATGTGTGAGGGCCCCACACATATAAAGGATTGACCACTAAGACATTCGAGATTTGTTTCACTTCTTTCATACTCTAGTTCATGCGATTAGAGAAGACTTTTAGAAATTCTTCTTACTCGTGCGATTTACGTATTTCGAAATGGCTCTGAAAAGAAAGTACAACAAGAGGAATACAACTACTAGCCCGAGGGCTACTGTTGATGCAGCTACAAAAGAGAACATTCAAGCTCAGACGACCGCCCCAGCTAATGCTACAGCTACACCTCCCAATGCTTCAGACACGGATGTTAGAGGGGCTATTCAGCTGCTCACTTAGATTTTAGCAAACCACGCCCAGTGATAAGAAACGGCCCCTAGCCCCGATGTGAGTAGTGGGTCGAATAGTTCTAGGACTCAGGAGTTTCTGTGGATGAAGCCGCCAGTGTTCACAGGGTCTAAGAAGGATGAGGACCCATAGAATTTCATTGATGGACTCCAAAAAGTATTTCGTGTGATGCATGCTACTGCTACAGAGGCAGCGAAATTTGGAGCTTTCCAGCTGCAAGAGGTGGCCCATATTTGGTATGAGACATGGAATAGTCCCAAGGGGAGAATGTACTTCCTGCTACTTGGGATAAACTTGCAGACGCTTTTATTGAGCACTTTATGCCAATCGAAGTCAGGGAAGCAAAGGCCACTGAGTTTAAGAATCTAAAGCAGAATGACATGACTGTTCAGGACTACTATCTCAAGTTCGTGTCATTATCCAGATATGCTCCTCACATGGTTCCTGATATGAGGGCCGTGGCTAGAAGATTTGTACTTGGGCTTAAACCTGAATTGCATAAGGATGCCAATACAGCTGCTCAGAATGACAAGATGACTATTTCTACGATATTGGCATTGTGCAAGGTAACGAGACCAGGTTGAAGGCAGAAGAAGCCCTGTAAAAACAGAAAGATAAAGAATTCAACAAAAGAGCCAAGTCTGCTGATAATTTAAATCAGGGAGGATCTCAAGGAGGTGAAAACCGTCAGTTCTTTAAGAATAGGTCATCAGGACATGCTCCCTCTACAGCTAGTGCTCTATCTCAGAGGTCCAAGTTAATCAAAAAGGCTGAAACTTTGAAACAGCAGGCTCACAGTCACAGGCCAGCGTAACCAACCATGGTTTCCAACACCCTACTTGCAACATTTATGGTAAGAAGCACTCAGGAGTATGTTGTTCGGGCATGGATGGTTGTTTTGGGTGTGGTCAGCCCGGTCACTATCTGCGGGATTGTCCGTCAGTAAAACAGAATACCGGAGGTAATATAGCTCAGTCCACTAATTCAGCAACTCCTCAAAATTTCCAAGCCTAGCAGGGGCGTGGGGCAGTAATTTCTGGAAATACGGACGGTGGTCAGAACCGTCTGTATGCACTATTAGGACATCAGGATACAACTCATGGCGATATTGTCACAAGTATTCTAACAGTTTTCACCTTTGATGTTTTTGCTCTTATGGACCCAGGATCCACTTTATCTTATGTAACCCCTTATATTGCTAAGAAGTTTGGGATAGAACTTGAAAAGTTTTATGCACCCTTTGAAGTAGCCACAACAGTTGGGGAATCAATTATAACTAGACGTATCTATAGGGGCTGTCCAGTGTTAATCTACCACCGCAGTACCATAGCAAACTTAGTAGAATTAGAGATGGTAGACTTTGATGTAATCATGTGCATGGATTGGTTAGAGTCTTGTTATGACTCAGTGGGTTATAGAACCAAAACAATAAACTTTGATTTTCCCGATGAACTTATAGAATGGAAGGGTAATTCAGAAGCACCTAAGGGTAGATTTATTTCCTATCTTAGATCCAGAAAGATGATTGCCAAGGGGCGTATTTACCACTTAGTTCGAGTCAGGGATGCAGGTGCCCAGAATCCGACTCTCCAGTCAGTACCGGTTAGTAGTGAGTTTCCAGAAGTCTTTCCAAATGATCTACCCGGAGTTTCTCCCGAGAGGAAAATTGACTCTGGGATTGACCTACTTTCCGACACTAAGCCGATATCTATTCCTCCGTATAGAATGGCTCCAACAGAGTTAAAAATGTTGAAAGTTCAGTTGAAAGATCTTCTTAACAAGGTATTCCTAAGGCCAAGTGTCTCACCTTGGGGCGCACCGGTCTTGTTTGTTCGAAAGAAACATGGATCCTTGTGTATATGTATAGACTACCGCTAGTTGAACAAAGTCACCATTAATAAGTACCCTTTTCCCAGGATTGATGATCTATTTGACCAACTTTAGGGTGCTCAGTGTTACTCCAAGATTGACCTCAGATCTGGCTACCATCAGTTAAAGGTTAAGGAAGTCGATGTTCCTAAAATCGCTTTCAGAACCTGTTATGGCCATTTTGAATTTATTGTTATGTCCTTCGGATTGACGAACGCACCAGCAGCTTTCATGGATCTTATGAACAGGGTCTTCAAGCCTATCTCAATTTATTCGTCATTGTATTTATTGATGATATTCTGGTATATTCTCGCATTGAGGCTGACCATCAGAGCATCTCAGAATAGTATTGCAGAAACTTAAGGATCGCAAGCTTTATGCAAAATTCTCAAAGCGCGAGTTTTGGCTAAAGTCAGTGGCATTCTTAGGCCATCTGATTTCAGGCGAAGGTGTTAAAGCTGATTTTCAGAAGATTGACGCTATTAAGAATTGGCCCACACCAACCCCAGCATCAGATATCAGAAGTTTCTTGGGTTTGGCAGGTTATTATAGGAGGTTCGTGGAGGGATTTTCCTCTATCTCAGCTCCGTTGACTAGGTTGACTTAGAAGAAGGTCAAATTTCAATGGTCAGATGCTTGTGAACAGAGTTTTGAAGAGTTGAGGAAGAGATTGACTTCTGCTCCAGTTTTGATGCTACCAAAAGGAACCGAAGGGCTAGTGGTTTATTGTGATGCTTCGCGAATTGATCTCGGATGTGTTTTAATGCAGTGTGGTAAAGTTGTGTCTTATGCATCTAGACAGCTTAAGGCTCATGGAAGGAATCATCCGACTCATGATCTAGAATTGGCAGCCCTGGTTTTTGCACTTAAGATATGGCGTCACTACTTGTATGGAATGCATGTGGATATTTTTAACGATCATAAAATCTTGTAGTATATTTTCACGTAAAGAGAGTTGAATCTTAGGTAGAGAAGATGGCTCAAATTGCTTAAGGATTACGATGTAGACATCCTTTATCATCCAAGAAAGGCAAATGTTGTAGCCGATATCTTAGTCGGCGTTCCATGGGAAGTGTAGCTCACGTTGATACAGATAAGAGAGTTATGATCAAGGAAGTTCACCGTTTGGCCAGTCTTGTCTTGGAGTTTGACTTTTAGACTCAGGGATGGCGATGTGGTTGTTCGAGATCAAGAGTCTTTCCTCCTTAGTCGTTGAAGTTAAGAAGAAGCAGTATAATGATCCCTACTTGTTGCAGCTGAAAGAAGGGATTCACAAGCATAAGATGACGGCTTTTGAACAAGGGGGAGATGACGGTATCTTGAGATACCAAGGCAGATTATACGTTCTAGATATAGATGGGCTCAGAGAGTGAATTGTGTCAGAAGCTCACCATTCCATGTATTCCATTCACCCAGGTTCCACGAAAGTGTATCATGATCTTAAGGAGATTTACTGGTGGAATGACATGAAAAAGAACGTAGCAGATTTTGTAACTAAGTGTCTGAATTGTCAGCAAGTTAAAGCCGAACACTAGATGCCTGGTGGCTTGGCTCAGAATATTGACATTCCCGTTTGGAAGTGGGAGATAATAAACATGGATTTCATAACAGGTCTTCCTCGTTCAGCTAGGAGGCATGACTTGATTTGGGTGATTGTGGACAGACTTATGAAGTTAGCGCAATTCTTGCCAGTTAAGACCATAGATTCAGCGGAGGACTAAGCAACGTTGTATATTAGTGAAATTGTCGGACTTCATGGGACCCCAGTGTTCATTATTTCAAATCGCGGTGTCCAGTTCACAGCAAAATTTTGGATATCCTTTCAGAAAGGATTGGGTACAAAAGTTAATCTCAGTACAACTTTTCACCCTCAGACAGATGGCCAGGCAGAGCACACCATTCAGACCCTTAAGGACATGTTGAGGGAATGTATCCTTGATTTCAAAGGTAATTGGGATGATCACTTGCCTCTTATTGATTTTGCTTACAATAACAATTACCATGCTAGTATTGGGATGTGACCGTTTAAAGGTCTTTATGGGCGAAGGTGTAGATCACCCATTGGGTAGTTAGAGGTTGGTGAAGCAGAGTTGTTAGGACCAAACTTGGTCTATCAGACTATGAAGAAAGTCAAGTTAATTCAGGAGCATTTGTAAACGGCCCAGAGTGGCCATAAGTCTTACACAGATGTGAGACGAAGGGACTTAGAGTTTCAAGTTAATGATTCGGTGTTTTTTATCGCCTATTAAGGGAGTTATAAGGTTTGGTAAGAAGGGGAAGCTTAGTCCTCGCTATATTGGACTATACAGAATCCTGCGAAGGGTTGGTCAAGTGGCTTACGAGCTTGAGTTGCCACAAGACTTGATTGTTGTGCATCCTGTGTTTCATGTGTCCATGTTAAGAAAGTGTGTAGGAGACCCGTCGTTAGTTGTGCCAATTGATAGCATAACGGTCAATGATAGTTTGGCTTATAAAGAAGTTCCAGTGGCAATTCTAGATCGATAGGTTCACAAGTTGAGAACAAACCAAGTTTCCTTAGTAAAGGTATTATGGAGAAGTAAGAAAGCTAAAAAAGCTACATGGGAAGCCGAAGAGGACATGAAGTACAGATATCCCTATCTCTTTGAAAAGTCAGCAGAAAACATTGAAGGTAATTTACCTTTCCCTTTCAGATCTTCCATCTATAGTTTCCACGTTTTTAGTATTCAGCCAGTTTAGTAGTCAGCCAGTTCAGTAGTTATTTAGTTCAGCAGATAATTCAGTTAAGCCCCCTTTTTAGTTCAGCATTCATGTGTTCATGTCAGTTAGTGTGCACATGTCTCAACAATTGCTCTTTACCATGACCCATCATTCGAGGACGAAGGATCCCAGGAGGGAGATATTGTGACACCTCTTACCTTTAAACTAAGCCGCTTCTATGAATCAGAGAGCCCCGGGAACCAAAAGGGAGAGTTAAGTCGGAAAAAAAGACAGACTCAGTGCTACAGTGAAATTTGACGGTTAGAAAGACGGACAGTCGATGTGCATCGACAGCCCGTCAAAGTGCACCATCGAGTTTCATCTTATTTGTTAACTCTTCCGAACTTCGTCGACCCGCACGAACGGTTGCATCGACGGACCGTCAAGACGTCGATGAACTATCGATGTGCATTGACAAACCATCGATGTGCAGTGACACTCAGACTGTCGAGCAGCTCGACGGTACCATCAACATGTCGACAAACCATTGAGTTGCATCGTCAACTGACCCGACTGTGAATAGTATAAATACAACACTTTAGTTTTGAAAAGCAGTTTTCACAATTTTAAGAACTGTAGAACGCAGACCCTCTCTCCCAAACAGTGCAAGCTTCAAGGTAAGCATTCCAAACACTTTCAAGTCAATTCTAGCATATAGCTACATAACCTAATTAGTTAATCATTGTTCTTAACCTAAGGTTTAGAAGAAAACCCACGTTTAAGGTTTAAGACACAAGTTTTGGGATTATTCTCGAAGTTCAGACCAGTAGTTATAAGTTTTTGAGTGTATACAGGTATGTGAGGCTAACAATCTATGTTAGGGAATGTTCATGATTCTCCCTGCACCTCATTCTACATGCTTATCAGTAATTCAACTCAGAATACAGTTTAGCCCTAGTTTCTTGAATAGTTATAAAATTGTTATCTTCTAGGGTTATAGTTTCATAATTCGTTCACGGTGATCTTTCTGAATATCATAAACTCAGTACGTAAACATTATGGACTTATGTATTGACATCACGTGAGTCTCAGTCAGTGTATAATCAGTTATTAGCTTGAGTTCGATAATCAGAAATAATTATCATGCTATCAGCTATAGCCCAGTCTCAGTCTTGTAAATTATTTAATATTGAACACCTGTATCTGTATTTTTGGGCCCTAGGCCACGCTTTATGCATACGTATTGCTTGGTCCCCCCGAGGCCACGCTTTGTGCAAATTTATTTGGGCCTAGGCCATAGTTTATATTTACGTTATACGGAGTGTGATTCTTCTTCGAACGAGTGGAGTACTTCGGCATCCTTACCGTCCTGTTTAGTTCAGTTACAGTTATCAGTTTGAGTACCTATATTTCTTTCTTTCACTTGCTTTACATACCAGGGCAATTCAAATGTACTGATGTCCTTTTTTATTGCTTGAGTGCCTGCATCGCGATAGGTTGATGATCCAGCTAGTTAGGACGTGCCTGTATTAGCGATTAGTGAGCCTAGTTCCTTCGGGGCATTATCATACATTTAGTATTTTCAGCATAGTAGTCAGTTGGGTACGCCGGGGCCTTGTCCGGGCAGACAATTATCATTTCAGTGTTCTTTAGAGGCTTCATAGACATAGTCCAGTCAGTCAGATATTAATAACTTTGATGCATTGGCATTGATTTCAGATGTTTTGACTTATACAGTGATTTCGAATTTTATATTACAATCAGACCTTTTAGTAGATCGGCATGTGTTAGTTTATTTTCGCAAGTTAGTACATTTTGATATCACATGTTGATTCAACCAGCCTATCGATTCGTTCGGTCACATGCAGTTAGGCACCGAGTGCCGTGTTATGCCCAGACCATGGTTCGGGGTGTAACAAATGTCACCTTCCACATCGCCAAACAAAGCTTTTGCAGAGACCCTCTTAATATGCGTAGCCAGCTTAATCTTCCCTCGTATGGTTTCACTCGTGTTACATGTATCTTACAACAAAGGTTAGTCTCATATCATTTGAGTTTCAGTGAAAATTTGAACGTTTAAACGTTTTACGAAAGTGGGCGAGGGAGCCTACTTCGGGCAACCATAACCCCTTAATTTGTTGAGAATTTTGAAATGGCTTCTTAATGAAAGTTGTAGTACGTGGAAGTACCTTTCCAGGCATATAAGGATCAGGCCAATCGGAGATTGAAGCAAGGAGATAAGATCGTCGCAAGGTGGCTAATAGTAAAGTGCTTAAGATTCGATAGAATTGGCTAAGTTTACGGCAAGTCTATCTTCCAGCCTGATTTAGTGAAAATCCGTTGAGAATTGGAGAAAACTCAAAACCATGAAAGTTGTAGCTCATTGAAATACCTTTCTATCCATATAAGGGCCACGTCAAACAGAGTTCTGTACAAAAGGTTATGGCCAATTTACTGAGGACATGTAAAATGGGAATCCCAATTCTTGTAGAATTAGGTTTTAAAGCCCAAGCCTTTATGATAACCTATAAATCCAACCCTAAAACGTTTTATATAAGGATTTTTTACCAGAGCTGCTACCAAACACCTAAGGTGAGTTCTTATTCAAATCCCTAGGTCAATTGCATTAAGTTAACACTAGATTAACACCGAATAATTATTAATCACTAGATTTTGGAAAAAATCCATTCAAGGTCAAATTTGGAACGAAGCCTTGGGATTTCTTCAAAAAGGTAAGCCCCTTAATCATTAATGAATTATATGAGTTATTATTATGTTTTAGACATTTAATGGTTGGTACAATCATGAAATAGGATTGATTTAGATGCAATCCATCAAATGCAAAACCCTAGTAATTCTGCTATGGATTTACCTCCGACCAGCCTGCTTCCTTTGGCATTTTTCGCTAATTTAACCATTGGATCGAGCCCAAATTTTATTTGAGTGATCACAACATATAGGTCTTAAACGTGAATGGTGGAGATCGGATTCGAAATTCTGGAGCAGTGTGACTTGTGCTATGAACAGTAGCTACGAAAATCGGTGAAAACGCTTCTCAGGATTTCAAGTTCTAAGCTTTGAGTTTCTTCTTAAAAAGTTCAAACCTTTTCTTCAAGTTTTGGAGCGTTACAGGTATGTGAGGCTAACTATCTATATTAGGGGATGTTTATGATTCTCCCTACGCCTCGTTCTTCATACTTATCAGTAAATTGCCTCAGAATATAGTTTAGCCCTAGTTTCATGAAGAGTTGTAGAACTTCTATCTTCTAGGGATGTAGTTTCATAGTTCGTTCATGGTTATCATTTGAATATCATGAACTCAGTACATAATCATTATGGACTTGTGTATTGACATCACATGAGTCTCAGTCAGTGTATAATCAGTTATTGGCTTAAGTTCCATAATCAGAAACAATTATCATGTTATCAGTTATATTTCAGTCTTAGGATCATGAATTGTTTAATGTTGAACACATGTATCTTTATTTTGGGCCCTAGGCCATAGTTTATGCATACGTATTGCTTGGGCATGAGGTCACAATTTTGGGCACATTATTTGAGCCCTAGGCCACTGTTTATATTTACAGTTATACAGGTGATTCATCATTTAGAAAACAGGAAGTATTCTTATCTTTACTTTACATGTTTAGTTCAATTAGCTTTTAGTTTAATTTTCATTATTTACAGTTTTTTCATTCAGTTTTCTTTACATACCAATATAATTCAAATGTGCTGATGTCTTTTTTCTTATTGCTTGGGGGCCTGCATCTCTCAGTGCAAGCAACGATATACTGGTTGACGATTCAGCTAGCTAGGACTGCTCGTATCAGCTACTTGGTGAGCCCCAGTTCCTTCGAGGTGTTATCCTGCTTTCTTTCTTTTCAGTTTTAGATAGTTATCTTTCAGTATTCATTAGAGGCTTTATAGACATAGTTCATTCAGTCAGATATTAGCAGACTTTGATGTATTAGCCTTGTTGGCTATTTATTCAAATGTTTCAGACCTAAACAGTAAATTCCGTATTTAATATAATTCAATCAGACTTTTTAGTAGATCAAAATGTGTTAGTCTTATTTTCGTATTCTTGTATGTTTTGATATCCCATGTTGATTCAGCCAGCCTATGAATTCGCTCGGTCACATGCAGTTAGGCACTGAGTGTCGTGTTATGCCTAGGCCATGGTTCGGGGCGTGACAAATTGATAAGTTGAACCCGGTCAAACTTTAATCACCGGGATCACTTGCTCCATTAACTGTATTTCTTTGAAAACTCGGAGCTGCAAAACTTTCACAGCACTACCTGGATCAACATGCACACACTTAATGTTAAAATTAAAAATTTGAAGAGATATTACCAACGCGTCCGTGTGTGGACCACTAACATTCCTTTCTTCCACAGCTTCGAATGTAACGGGGTCCTCGGGGTGGTTCCTTCCTCCTTTTCTGGAAAGGAAAACTTTGTTGTCCCAAGGGCCTTGGCTTATAGCCCCGATAGCCTTTGCCTAAAAAATCACATTGATCGTACCAAGGGGCATCCATTTTTTGTGCGGAATCTGAGTATCCTTCTCCTGAGTGTACTTGGACCGATTGCTTAGAAACTCATTTAGGTGTCCCCTTCGCAATAGGTCTGCTACCTCATAATGCAACTGCTTGCAATCTTCGATTGAGTGTCCAGCGAGGGTGTGGAATACGCACCATAGTTCTGTATCATGTCTATTTGGGTTAGATCATGTTGCTACTGGAAACCATGCTTCCTTCATCTTCTTCATGGCGATGACCAGTTCCCCAGCATCCGCATTGAAATTATACAACGCCACGCTTGAAGGGCCTAGGTCAACTAAGGATTTACTGGGCTGGCCTTGATCATACCGCTATTTCGGGTCCCTGCGTCGCCCCTTAGAGAGGGCGAGCTCCATATAGTTCATACCAATCTCGCGAGTTCCTTTGCCTGGCGAGGTGAGTATTCGCTGCTTCCCTCCTCCGCGGCTATTTTTCATTCTCGTCCGTGGTCTAATTTCGAGTACGTCTGTATCCTCATCTTGGTCGTGTATCTATTGTTAACCTCATTCCAAGACTTGTCCGAAACTCCCTCAAGCTTTTGTTCAAATTTCTCGATGCCTCTAAACCATTGCTATTCAATCCATCCGAGAATGTCACAGCAGCCCAGTGTAACAAGCCGTTTAGTAATTATTGAAATCTTCCACGAACCCCGTACAAAAGTCAAGCATCGCGTTATAAAAAGGCTAGGCTTATTAAAAAGTTCTGCGTAAAATTAAAATAGGGATAAAATTCATAGAAGCCAAAAATTATGGGCCCAGGGTCAAGACCCTTAGCCGCAACGGTCCAGAGACCGCCACAGCGGGCCTGCTGCAGCGGGAAGCCCACCGCTGCAACGAAGGAGCGTGGGCCAGATTCCTATAAATGCCTTACTTCGGGATTTTATCCCACTTTTCTCCAAAAACCTTATTCTAAGCCGACTTATGTGAGGATTCTTGAATAGGGCACCCGAAAAACATTGCTAAGGTAAGCCTCCAAACATCGTTCTTGTTTACAATTCGCCAAAAAAAATTCTTCCCGTTGATAAAACTTGTTCCTCGAAGTTAGTAAAAGAGAAAGACGTGATGCATGCATGATTGTTGCGTAACCCTTGACCTCGTGTTCGTAAAATTTCTAGAGTTCTCGGCCAAAGCTTCGGTTCAGCAACACGGTAGGAAAAAGGCGCACGCACGTTCGTGGTAGCTGCTCGGCATTGAGGTAGGCTGTGGTTTACTTAAGTTAGACTTTGATTAGTGAAACACATATATGACTTAGAATTGACGGGAGAAAGCACGATTAGGTCTCTAAGAAGTTCGGTTAGACATACAATAGGTTGACATGGTTAGCATTAACAAGGACTTGTAGTAGTAAGAAACTTAGCTAATTGTTCTAAGAGGGATAGAATTGTATGTGTAATCATGGAAGGTCTAGGAGGGTTGGGCGTGATGCAGTAGTAGATTGGTCTTAGTATAGGTTAGATTACGGTATGTTAGGTGGCGCGTACTTTACTATAGTAATTTCTGTTGTTGGTATGAATGATTAATATTGAGTTTTAGTATGACTTGGGGTAATTCGATTGGTACATCACTGATCCTGGCAACACGTCGTGTTTATGATTTGATTATGTTCGACTAAGACATTGTGGATAATAGCTCGTAATGGAAATTACAAATAATATATTATGATGGATAACACTAATAATAATTGAAGATGGAACATATACATATACATAAGGCACATTTGACAAGAGGTGACGATGTGGCCTTGTTGTGAACTCGTGGTCCGAGGTTCGTTCCGGAACGAGTGGTACATGAACACCATGGGTCCCCTGCAGGTCATGGCTATTTGGGGAATATATTACTATTTAGCATATGTGTACCTGATTGGTGAAAGACTACATTTATTCCATTGTACTTCTGTAATTGTTTCCTTTTTGTATAATACACACACACACACACACACACACACACACACAAAGATATATATATATATATATATATATATATATATATATATATATATATATATATATATATATTCTGTTGATGGTGTTCGTGGGTTTGTGGCGATGTATTCAGTATGACTCACTTTTGAGATTTCAAGAGTTCAATCCCTTCGTAGTAAAGTAATTGTGGTTTCTCATGCATTTAATGTTTACGTCAGGAAAAGCTAAGAATGAAATACTTAAATCGGTGTTCTGTTGTCATGAGTTGTCGATATTTATTATAAGGAATAATCTATAAGTAGATAGCAGTTGAGGATTGTCTAGAGTCGTATTACTATTGTGTCTGCCGGTTAATTAATAAGTTCGCCATGTTGTGGGAATAAAGGGGGAAGGTAATAAGTTACGATACGACGGAGCGGTATGAAGAGTTGCTCCAATTTCTTACTTTCGAGTTATGAATGTCTGAGAGTCTGCAGAATAGATGAGGACGTCGGGTTAGGTTATTCCTTATTATGCGAATATGTAAGTGATAGTAATAGAGGGTCTCCGAGTAATTTCATGAGGCAGTGCTATTTCGTGGGACTAGCTAATAAGTGTAATCGTTAATTAAAATATATGTTTATTGTGTTTAATTTCATATTATATTGCGTGAACTAATCTTAGTCGGCCTATAATGCTTTCCAGTACGTGTTGTGTACTGATACTACTCTTGCTACATTCCTTTTAGAGTGTAGGTGTGTTTTCAGGTAATTGCTTGGAGGTTTCATTATGTTGCACCGGTAGATATCCTCCGATAGCTTTTGTATATCTCCTTCCAGACAGAAGCTATGTCATCACTTTATTTTTGGTCTATTCCTTGTATTATTGAAGCTCTTGTACGTGTCTAGACTAGATCCCGGGGAATGGGAAGTTTTATCTTGATTTTATGAAAAGGATTATGATGTTTTCCACCTATCACTTATGTTAGTAGTTACATGTTTGTAAAGATGAGTTTTGAATAATGAGTTGGTTGGTAAGGGTTCGCCTACTAGGTGATAATGCGGTAGGTGCCCGCGCAATCTGTAATTTGGGTCGAGACAGTTGGTATTAGAGCCTAGGTTACCAGTCTCACATTGTACAAGAGCTGTGTCTAGTAGGGTCTCGTGGAATGGTATGTTTACGTCCATACCCATCCACGGTAGGCTATTTGGGCATCTAGGAATCTTTCTCTTCTTTCATTCCTATCGTGTCGTTTCAGTGTCTTGAAATTTCAAGTTGAGTCCAATTGGTATATGGATGATTCCAATTGGTATCTCCATGAGTCAAATTGGTAGCTGCCGATATATATATATATATAGTGTAATTATCAATATGTCCGGTTTCAAACGTGTATGTGCGTAAGTAGACAATTGTGTGTAAAATATCGAATTTTCCCTCTACCTTATGAAATTTTGGGAGGGGGAAATCCCTGGCCCACAGTGTCAGTTCCCTCGTAGCAGCGGTAGTAGTCTCGCTGCGCGTCGTCGTCACGACACGAGTGTTCGCTGCGGCAGACCCACCGTTTCTCTTCGCCTTGCCACCACAAACTAAGTCTCACCGTGACGAGATCGCTGCAGCGACAAAACGTCCGCTGCAGCAAAGACCAACCAGTAACCAGAAGACTTGTTCCCACATTTTTCAAACCTGTGCAATTCGACCAAAAGCCAAGCAAAACATCGATATACTAAACATGACTGTACATAAAACGTCTAGCTCCAGGAGGGCAATTGTCTTACAAAACCATCCAAACATAAATATTCAGCCGATCACCAGAAATAACGAAAATGAAAGTTGTCCAAACATCCAAAACACAAACCCAAACGAAAGGAAATATTATCTGAAAGTAAGCCCAAATGTGGGCTGAAATAACTATGCTAAAAGGGGGGAGGGGTGATCACTGGTTCCTTGGCCTATTGGACGCCTCGCCACTACTGGTACTCGAGCTACTGGAGGCGTCAATTTCTAGGCCAGACTTGCTCAAGAAGAAGAAATGTCGGCCTTGGTTACATTAGGGAACCTGGACCGCGGATTCACCGTCTTTAATATCCTCTTGATGCCCTTCCACATCCGAGCAAACAGCTTGTCCCGGGCCCTGTTTTTCTTCTTCTCAGCATTAAGATCCTTGCGGAGCTCCCCATGGACCTCAACCAAAGAACCATACACACTTTTGAGGACGTCGACTGAATCCTGCATCTTAGTCTGGGTGGCCATGTACTTCTTAATTTCATCCGGGCAAAACCCACCGGCACTAATGGCACCACTAGATGAACCTACCTCAAAAGAAGGTTGTGCCCAACCTGTTATAACACCCCTCATGGTGGCCGACTCGGACTCTATCCGCTCAAGGGGACCCTGGGGCTGGGAAGCATCTCCTCTGTCTCCTCCTCTCTTCTCCTGCTCGCCATTACTGTCCTCGCTACCCGAGCCAATCCTCTTCCTCTTGCTTCAGGATTTGGAACCCTTCACTCTCAACGGGTCAAAGTAACCATCAGAATGGACCCACGTATCATTATGCTCCCTAGAGACATTAAACCGCTCGCATAGCAAGGTAATAAGAGTAGGAAACATCAGACTCGGGCCCGGCTTATCCAGAAAAGCTCTCAACTCTAAGATCACCTGATTACCCACAATCACCGGCACCCCGTCTAGCATGCAAGCCACTATAAGAGCCCAGGGATAGGTGTCATCATTAGTATTACTTGAGGGGCGAACTCGGCGAGACACGAGTTGCAGCCATCTCCTAGCATCAGCAGTGAAGTACTTGGCCTTAATCCTAGTCCGGCTATTAGCCCAAGTAACCTTACGCCTCTTTGACTCCACCACCAAGGTGTTCACAAGCCACTGCCCATTACCCTCTTGATCCTTGGCATTCATGGCATCATCGGAGTTATTGTCAAGACCACAAAGATCATTGATCACTTCCGCACCAAACGGGACCCTAACCCCCTGAAGAATGACTGTCGGGTTGGGAAAGGTCAAATTTGTTATCAGGAGCATAGAATAAAATTCCCTAACCTAGTGAGGATTGTACTTATCCGGGGACTCCACTAATTAAGTCCATTTGATTTTATGAAGGAGATTATAAAATTCAAGAGCCAACTCATCCACCTGGTCCACAATGAAACCCCGCTCTGCCAGTATTCCCTTCGTCTTTTGTTCCAGAAAACGCTTCTTACACTGACCAAAGATGAATCAATTGTAGGAATGAGGAGTATTAGGGTTCAAGATAACGGGAGGAACACCTTTCTCTTGAGCCATGGTTTAGTGAAAACGAGTACCTGAAAAAGAAAGACGACATTAGTTTTATATTTAGATAGGGTAACGAAGGCAAGGATTGTATAAATCTAGATTAACCACAAAAAGGGAGCAGAAGTTTAGATTCTCGCCGTAATTTTTCCGGCTAACGACGAGGTTCCGCTACGCCGGTCTGCGTCCCGAGAGAAAAAGACCTTCGCCGCGACAAAGATGTCTAAGTCGCTTCCCTTCGTCGCGACAAGCCATGTCTCGCTATGATGGATCCACTGCAACGAGATCCCGACCACTACAGCGAACCCTCGTCGTCCCCAAACTAGAAGACCCCCATTTCAAAAAATAGAATCCCAAAATTTTTACCAATACCAACGGATTCCAACCCAGACCAAGCAGCATACCAGCGTGCATGTACTTTCTACCCACTAACACATAGTTTTAACAACTATATGCCTCCAGATTTTTAACAACAACAAAAGGTATAAAACAACTACCCCACCTAAAAACAAAGTTTTACACTAACATTCTCAGCAGATATTTAGTAGGAAACGCTTTTAAGACTACTGGGAAATTAAATAAAGTGTATAACCCGAGTTTCTTTCAACCCCAACAAATCACAAGCCCACATTCTCCACAAATCCGAAGTTGTTCTAGATAAACTTAACAGGGCTAGTCTATTTTAACAACCTAAGCATGGAAGGATGGAATTCGTGCAAAAGAGTAAGAAATAAATAGGGAAAAGTGTGAAGAACATACCTTGAAATCTGATAAGGATAGTGAAGGGAGAGTGACCCTTTGTAACTCTGATTCCCGTATTGTTTTGGAGAGGAAGTGGGGGGGAGGGGAAAAGAGAAAAGGGTGGTTTAAAAAAGAGGGAATGTGTAGGTATAGAAGGAGTTGAGGGGGGACAATAATGGGGAAATGGGAAGGGAAAAAATGGGTGGGATGATAAATGAAAAGGGGTGAGGAGTTATAACCCCTCCCCAAACGGGTCTGTTAAAGAAGGGTGTCTGCTGTAGCGGTCCCCTTTCTCGATGCAGCGAGCCCACCGCGGTGAGGGACCAGCCGCTGCAGTGGTAAGCACCCAAAATTTTCTCCCATTTTCTCGCATTTTTTATGTGCACTGTGTGTTTCAAAACCCCTTGGTTCCAATAGCGTATCCCACCCTAACCGGACCCAGACCCAATCCATAGGATAAAATGCTCCATTCACTTGACCATCAGCAATGAATCGACCTTCCAATCTCTCTGTCACTCCAGTCCATTCGGGGATGAACGGTTGTTTAATTAGTATCTGATGTAATGACCCGTTTGGTCATTATTGAAATCTTCCACGAACCCCGTACAAAAGGCAAGCTTCGCGTTACAAAAAGGCTAGGCTTATTAAGAAGTTTCGCGTAAAATTAAAATTGGGATAAAATTCGTAAAAGTCAAAAATTGTGGGCCCAGGGTTAAGACCCTTCACCGCAGCGGTCTAGAGATCGTCGCGGTAGGCCCGCTGCAGGGAAGGAGTGCGGGCCAAATTCCTATAAATGCCTTATTTCGGGATTTTGTCTCACTTTTCTCCAAAAACCTTATTCTAAGCCGACCTCTGTGAGGATTCTTGGATAGGGCACCCCAAAAACTTCGCCAAGGTAAGCCTCCAAACATCGTTCTTGTTTACAATTCGCAAAAAGAAATTCTTCCCATTGATAAAACTTGTTCCTCAAATTTAGTAAAAGAGAAAGACGTGATGCATGCATGATTGTTGCGTAACCCTTTTCCTCGTGTTCGTAAAATTCTTAGAGTTCTCGGCCAAAGCTTCGGTTCAGTAATGCAGTAGGGAAAGGGCGCACGCACGTTCGTGGTAGTTGCTCGGCATCGAGGTAGGCTATGGTTTACTTGAGTTAGACTTTGATTAGTGAAACGTATATATGACGTAGAATTGACAGGAGAAAGCATGATTAGGTCTTCGGACAAGAAGTTCGGTTAGACATACGATAGATTGACATGGTTAGCATTAACAAGGACTTGTAGTAGTGAGAAACTTAGCTAATTGTTCTAAGAGGGATATTAGTGTGCATGTGTAATCATGGAAGGTCTAGGAGGGTTGGGCGTGATGCAGCTGTAGATTGGTCTTAGTATAGGTTGGATTACGATATGTTAGGTGAAGCGTACTTTAATATAGTAATTTATGTTGTTGGTATGCATGATTAATGTTGAGTTTTAGTATCACTTGGGGTAATTCGATTGGTACATCACTGATCCTGGCAACACGTCATGTTTATAATTTGATTATGTTCGACTAAGACATTGTGGATAATAGCTCGTAGTGGAAATTACAAATAATATATTTTGATGGATAACACTGATAATAATTGAAGATGGAACATATACATCTACATAAGGCATATTTGACAGGGGGTGACTATGTGGCCTTGTTGTGAACTCGTGGTTCGAGGTTTGTTCTGGAATGAGTGGTACATGGATACTATGGGTCCCCTGCAGGTCATGGCTATTTGGGGAAAACATTACCATTTAGCATGTGTGTACGTAATTGGTGAGAGACTACATTTATTCCATTGTAGTTCTGTAATTGTTTCCTATATATATATATATATATATATATATATTCCATTGATGGTGTTCGTGGATTTGTGGCATTGTATTGAGGTATGACTCACTTTTGAGATTTCAAGATTTCAATCCCTTCGTAGTAAAGTAATTGTGGTTTCTCATGCATTTAATGTTTACGTCAGGAAAATCTAAGAATGAAATACTTAAAATGGGTGTTTCGTTGTCATGAGTTGTCGATATTTATTATAAGGAATAATCTATAAGTAGATAGTGGTTGAGGGCTATCTAGAGTCATATTACTATTGTGTTTGTCGGTTGATTAATAAGTTTGTCGTGTTGTGGGAATAAAGAGGGAAGGTAAACAATTACGATAGGACGGAGCGGTATGAAGAGTTGTCCCAATTTCTTACTTTCGAGTTATGAATGTCTGAGAGTCTGCGTAATAGATGAGGCCGTCGGGTTAGGTTATTCCTTATTATGAGAATATGTAAGTGGTAGTAATAGAAGGGCTCCGAGTAATTTCATGAGGCAATGTTATTTAGTGGGACTAGCTAATAAGTGTAATCGTTAATTAACATATATGTTTATTCTGTTTAATTTTATATTATATTGCGTGAACTAATCTTAGTCGGCCTATGATGCTTACCAGTACGTGTGGTGTACTGATACTACTCTTGCTACATTCCTTTCGGAGTGTAGGTGTGTTTTCAGGTAATTGCTTGGAGGTTTCATTATGTTGCAGCAGTAGATATCCTCTGGCAGCTTTTGTGTATCTCCTTCCTGACAGAAGCTATGTCATCACTTTATTTTCAATGTATTCCTTGTATTATAGAAGCTCTTGTACGTGTCTAGACTAGATCCCGGGGAATGGGAAGTTTTATCTTGATTTTATGAAAAGGATTATGATGTTTTCCACCTATCACTTATGCTAGTAGTTACATATTTGTAAAGACAAGTTTTGAATAATAGGTTGGTTGGTAAGGGTTCGCCTACTAGGTGATAATGCGGTTGGTGCCCGCGCGATCCGTAATTGGCGTCGTGACACCCAGTCTTCCGGTACGGCGTGCAGTAGCATCCTCTCTCCTTGGAACCTCTCCAATAGTTGCAGAGCGTCTCACCATTCCTATACTTTATAGCAAAGATATCCTCTTTGTGCGTCTCGACCCTTCAAGCCCCGACATGGGCCTTTACGAACGTATCTGCAAGAGCAGTAAAAGAGTCAATAGAATTTTCAGGCAAGAAATTATACCAAGAAACCGCTCCCTTGACGAGCGTGTGTTGGAATTTTTTCAGCATGACTAATTCAATCTCGTGCTGCTTGAGGTCATGTCCAGTGATGGCGGCTTTGAAGATCGCTATGTGCTCCTCCGGATCCGTGATTCCATTATATTTAGGAATATCTCGCATTTTGAATTTCTTTGGGATGATGCGGGAGCCGCACTTGGTTTGTACAGAATGTCTCCATACTTCCTCGCTCCCGCCCCTTTTAGGACAGGGGGAGCCCCAGGTATTTGGTGTCATACCCCGAACCATAGCCTGGGAGTAACATGGCACTCGATGCCTGACTGCATGTAACTGAGCGAACCACATAGCTTTCTGACTCAACATGGGCTTGAACCAATGCGGAATAAACTATAATCATGCATAATTTAAGTAAAGTATGGGACCATAATCATAAATCTGAAAATATCATGATATCATAATACGGAATAGTCTGGAAATAATGTAATAAGAACTGAGCCAATGCTGCCTATACAACTCTGCATATCTGACATAACATAACTGACTAGTCTATGAAACCTCTGAGATGAGTCTGACTGCTAAACTGTCTACCGAGATAAGGCCCCCGGCATACCTTAACTGCATGACTGAAATAAACATAAGTAAAGATAAAATCCCGAATGAGATGGGGCACACCAATAGCTGGTACTTGCAAAGTCCTAACGAGTTGATCTGTCATCCTGTAAATATGCATCGTGAAATGGACACCCCCAGGAAAATAAAAAGGGACGTCAATACATTCGAATTGTACTAGTATGTATACAAATCCTACATACCTGTAATCGCTCCAATGCAACAAACTAAACTGCTTCTCAGATGAGGAACACCAAAACTCTAGCTTTGAATCGCTTGAGAAGGATTTACTTTAGAAATCCTATGTTTTGATTGAAGAATCATGTTACTAATCATGAATTAATGTTAGAATTACTTAGAAATCGTTAGAGTGATCTTACCTTGACGTGGGAGTATGAGGAGAGGAGGAAAACGGTACGCTTAGGGCAAAGGAGCTTGATTTACGCTATGATGTATACTTGTTCGGACATTTGTTATGCCATAGGTCTAGTAACAAGTATCAATCCAATCCTGAAAGAGATCACTGGAAAGCTGTGAAGAGGATTTTTTGATACCTTAAAGGAACTGCAAATTATTCACTATGCTATAGTGGATCTGATTAACTGCTAAAAGGTTATACAAATGTTGATTGGGTTGGTCAGAATGATCGAAAATCAACATCCGGCTATGTTTTCTTACTAATTGGTGGTACTATGTCAGAAAAAGTAAGAAATAAACTTGCACGGTGCTTTCGTCTATGGAAGTTGAATTCGTGGCTTGTGCATTTGTAGTACAAGAAATTGTTTGGTTAAGGATTCTTTGAGCACTTTCATACAATTTTATGTTGTGATAGTCAAGAGACTATTGCATATACAAAGGATTCTAAGTTTCATATTAAGACCAAACAAATTGATTTCAAGTACATATAACCTTGTGAGACATCATGGCAAGTGGAGAAATAACATTGCAATGCATACCTACGTAAAGATGGTAGTTGTCCTCTTACAAATCAATATGTAGAGACATATTTGAGAAACATGTTATGGCTCTAGGTTTGTGAATGATAAGTTGAAATTTATGTATTGTAAAATATACTCATCGATGAATTATGATTGAGATTATGTTGATATTTTATATGCATATGATGATATCCTAGTGAAGGATATAAGTGTGTTGAACGAGTCATGAGATTGACTCTCTCACACGAGCAATCGCCTCTTACATTGAGGAACGTGAAGAGATGAATTCCACCACCATGTTATGACTTGTTTGTAAGTGCCCATGAGTTTCTCAAGAAGATGAATTCGAGGATCATTCAAGAGAAAAACTCGGGTTAGACATCCGGAGGTGTCTAGACCAAGATAAATGCTGCGTGTTGAATGAGTAAAATAATGAGACCCGTGCGCCAATATAAGGTGAGAACACCGTAGCACGTGTTTCATACCACATGTGCTTAGCTACCAATGGGTTAATGGAGAATGGATTCCTGCTTCTTCATTGTGTGAGACCCGTAAAAGTTATAATATTGACTTTCCATTGGAATACCCTTTGACCTTTTACTATTTCTTGAAGTATAAATCAATGTTGCTACTTTAGCATGCCACTAATAGTTATGAGTGATTCAACAATGCAGTGCATGTCTAGGAAAGCAGTTGATTTGTGATGGACAGTTTCGAGTAGAAAGGGAAGACAACTAAGATTAAAAATGTAACTTGTATTCACAGGTCGATCATTACATTTACCACAAGGGCAACAAGTGTAATTGTGAATAAAGTTATACATGAACTCGAGTTCGCCTCTTTCGAGGATGAGGGATCGGATAACTAGCTACTGAAGTCGCGAATGATGTCTAGGATATTGCGAGTAATAAGATCCCCATATTAGTATTGAATCCTTTCCGCATGTGATTGGATTTCTACATGGAGTTTTTGTACAACCTTAACAGGTGTGGAGTATTATATAAACCTCTTGAAGCTTGCAGGTCGCACAAACTACTTGTCTGTATGAATTACGTGTGTTATTGGCATGATAATAGTTTGGATCCAGGCCATCGTGAGCGAAGTGAGAGATGTTGGATATTGAGTCATGGGTCGCTCCATAAGAGCTGACCCGATCCATTAGAAGGGATAGGAATAGAAGATTAAAGAAAAATAACTTCCTGCAGAGAAGTTAACTGTCCTATATCATTATTTAATAGTGGGCAAAATCAGTTTTTAAAGAGTAACTTGTTCCTTCTTTTCTCTTTTTTTTTTTTTCTTTTGTAGAAAAAGTAATTCCCTTCTCTTGAACTTCAACAGAAAAAATTCTTCTCTTGCTCTTCCAACAATACGCACAAAAGAAGAATGACATTTAGTTTGTGGATTATAACTTTGTTTCCTAGAGATTCAAAGTTTCACTATGGGCTAATTTTTGTGGTGAGTTCAATGATCTTCCGCTGCGCTAAAAGATACGCAATGTTGTTCTCGCCCCACGATTTATTCTAACAAGGCCAATAAGAACAAATATAAAAGTAGCGTTTGGATTAACTTCACAACTAGTCAAGCACGAGTAAATATCTCGAAAGGTCACTCAACTATATGAGAAACCTTTTAGTAAAATTATTCGACCTTATTTTGTATCAATAAAATAACTTATTGCTTTTCTCTTATAAAATCACTCAACCAAGTTTGTCATTAAATATAATATAACATGACAAAATAAATTAATGTTTTATGTCATGTAAATACAGACTTCACAAATAAAATAAAATTAAAGATGACCCATATTCTTTGAGCTACGAATAGTCTAAAACCAAATACTACCTTACCCTAATTAAGTCTTAAAGAAATAGCTTCTGACGCGACTAATTTAGCAAGAAAATGCAAAGATTATCAGCTTGAACTATGATCGCTACGTTAGCAGGTGTTACTATATATACATGCACCATTATGAAGGTATATACCTCCAGGAGCAAGTTAATAACCATGATGTTATCAAATTAAAGTTTTTGAAAAAGAAGATTAGTTTACGGGTCTAATATGTGAGAGGTCAGTCAATATGATCACGACATATTAACCTCATTGAATGAAAGAGACAATCTATAACAAACTAAACGCAAGTCAGCTAAAGTAATGTGCCTATAAATTCTTTAGCCAATGTGACAGGATAAAGGAAAATTAAAAATGTAATACATACGTATTCAAGTACTATAACCCAATCGGATAATGGCTATATAGCTCATGGACATCTCATAGAAGATGAACAATACTTACCTACGCCAAGTATATGTTTGGTGTGACAATCGAAGGGTTACTTTAATGAATAATCACTCAACTTTATGTATTACCTTAAATTTATTAAAGGGAAAAGTGTTCAAAACACATTTTTGGAAATTATAACAACTCCAACTTTAAGGGAGTCCTATGACCCCCGGACTAATTTTTTATTTATTAAACGTGGACTCAATACCCAATATTGAGGGACTCACTTTTTGTCCACGTCACCCAATAATACCCTCAATAATACACAAAAAAATAGTGTGGGTCTTTAGTGTGCAATTTTGGCCAAAGTTGGAGTGTGTTTTGAATACTTCTCCCTTTATTAAACTATTTTTGGTAACGAAAAAGTCTCAATTTTATTAAAGTATCTGAAACTCACTGAAACATAACCACTTTAGGTGTCCTGATTCAAAATAATTAATTAGGTGGTGACTCTCTGACTTTAAATCCGGAATTACCGAAATATTGTAATATATTTTTGAACCAGTTTAATATGAGGTATAACACTAACCACACTCTGATGAATTCAATGATACTCTAATGAGAAAAGAAAAATATCACCTTTTGTTGTGTCCAACTCGAGGTTTACATTCTGACCT
The DNA here is from genome assembly GCF_029784015.1 of Lycium ferocissimum. Taxonomy (NCBI): domain Eukaryota; kingdom Viridiplantae; phylum Streptophyta; class Magnoliopsida; order Solanales; family Solanaceae; genus Lycium; species Lycium ferocissimum. The sequence continues at coordinate 40,156,567 of NC_081351.1, read as the reverse complement.
TCCGGTTTGCTTTGCTGGAAATTGACTAGGTATTTTTGTGATGTTGTCAACTGATAAGTGGGTAACGTGTTAACCTCTTTTTTATGACAAATTTGGTTGAGTGATAAAGAAATGCCCTAAATTGAGTGATTTTATGGATGCGAAATAAAGCTAAATATCTTTGCTATATAATTTCTCAAAATTGAGTTACCCTTTCTACTCAAGTATGAATAAGAGTGTTGTAGAGGTGAAAGAATCTTTTCTTTTTTGTGAATCCTTATTCCTTAGGCCCCACATAAAATTATAACTTCATGTCGTTGATTTACATGAATAATACTCTGTTCATATCAAAAAGAGTGTCCACTTAGCAATTTTCACTCCCCTTAAGAAAATACAAATTTCTAGGCAAAAATAAGTAATTTGATTAAAATGTCCCTAATTAAATAAGTATTGGGCTTTGATCACTTAACACTTAATAAAGGCAAATCTAGAAAAGTAAGATTCATTCTTTCTTGATTTGGTAAGTGACACTTTTTTTAACCAAATATAAAAGCTAAATGGACGCTTTTTTTTAATAAGAGGGAGTAATGAGTAAAGAGATATGCAAAAATACAACTACAATATTCCAGCATTAATTGCAGATATTGAACTACAGCTTTATAGCGTCCGATTCCAGACCTAAGTTACCTGAACTCTTCGAAAATGTTGCCGCACCCGTGTCGGATCCTCCAAAAATACACTACTTTTGTGCCGCATCCGACACCCACCCGACGATATTTTAGGCGAGTCCGAGTAACTTAGTTCCAGACCAACTTCACTTTACAAAGCAGCATGTAGGAGTTAAGGTAATTTATGGTTGAGCCTTAGTAGACGGCATATAACAAAGCAAAACTTTTTTTGTTTGCTTTTAACCTTTTTGGCTATTCTCTAGTCTTTGTTCTCTCTTTTCATTAATTACAAGAGATTTATAGCATAAGACACTTTCACTTGAAAGTAATGGCGAAACTTCAGGGGTGCAACGGGTTTTAACCAAATCCCTTATAAAAAAATTTTATGAAGATATAGAAGATATTGAATTTGCTTTACTTTCTTGTGTGTAATTTTACTTTAGCTATGCGCAAAAGCTACTGAATTCTCGTGAATACATTGCTAACTTTCACTATCCAAAATCATAAGCCGTGAAGGCATTTATCCTCACCCAGTAAGTAAGCCAAACTCGATTACTTAAGCGGAAAGTAAGGTGAAAACAAGAAATATCCATAATTAAGTCTTTATATAATAATCAAAAGGGCGGAATTAACAAAATACCACCTAAGACTTGTGTCGTGTGTACAAGAGCTACTACGAGTATCAAATAAAATATGAATGACCGAAATACATTGTCTAGAATGTAATAAGACTGAAAAGCACATAGATAGAGGGAGGATGGTGTCGCCGATCAGCCAAGCGTGTACCCTCATCACGGTCTCTATGAGTGCAAGCCTCGGACTCGGTACGCTTCCCGGGACCCACTCGTGCTCGGTGCAGAATTTGCACCTCAAAGAGTGTAGCAAGTGCAGTATGAGTACGCGAAGCACGTGTACTCAGTATATCTCATAGACCGGCAATGAAGAAGTAATGATGAGATTATTAACTCTTCATAATTTTTTAAGTCAGAAATTAAAGTACGTAAGGCTAAAACTCTATTTTCGCTGATACGGCATAACCTCCTAGTCATATGTTTCTCATTTACGAGTCGTGAGGTTTTCACGTAGGCATCATGTTTAGTCATCCATGTTATCCATTTATGAAAGCAAGCTTTCCAAATAAGTGTTTTACTCCTATCGTTGTTGAGGTTTTCTTAGGTATTATGCTTCTATTATTGAGCCTTCTTATAATTATAACACTACTACAAAAAGGGACTTTAGCGGCAATAAAAAATGACTTTAGCGACAATAACAATCGCCACTATAGCCTTTACCGGCCATTGCTCTTTGGCCGGCAATGCCGGGGTGAGCAAGGGCTTCCCTGGTAATTCTCGGAAACGCTGGTAATGACCACTATTTATTGCCTTTAATAACATTAGTTTTAGCGGCAATTGTTTGCGGCAATTATTTGACTGCTAAATCCAATTCATAATGGTTAACTATGCTATTTTAGCATCCATTTTCATAGCCGGTATATTTAATTAAATTGCCACTGAGAGTTGGTAGCTTCAACAGCAATTGTCTTGTGGCACTTAAAATGGCTACAATATCCATTCTGAAAATGTCTTAGTTTGCCCTTTTAGCGTCCATTTTAATGGCAGGTAAATTTAATTACAACAACAACATACACAGTGAAATCCCACAATGTGGAACATGCCGCTAATAGTCAGCATCTTTAACAACAATTGTTTGATGGCAATTCTAAAGGCTACAATATCCCTTGTGAAATTGTCTTAAATTCCCCCTTCAACGTCCATTTTTATAGTCGGTAAATTCAATTAAATTGACACTAAAAGTCACAAGCTTTAATGGCAATTGTTTAGCTGCCATTAGAAATAGCTACTCCATTCGTCCAGAAAATGATCCAATTTGCACTTTTAATAATAATTTTATAACCAGAAAATCCAACAAAATTGTTAATAAAAGAGAGGCTCTTAGTGACAAAAAAGTATTGAAAATGCTAAAAACACATTACTATTAATTCATAAAACATAATGTATCTCATTAAATCTAAACAAATCTAACTTCGTCAAAAGGTTTAATATGTTCTCCATTTACAAATATAGAGTAGTTGACAGTTGTCAAACATCCAAAGATCGGTTTTACAAATTTATCAGGGAATCCCAGACCTTCCATTATTTGTTCTAAATACCACCGTTTCACATAATCATATGCCTTTTGCATGTCAAGTTTAATCATATACTTGGAAGAAGTGTGTTCTCTAGTATATGGCTTCATAAGCTCGTGAGCTAAGATCACACTATATGCTATCTTCCTCCCAGATATGAAACCTGATTGAGCCTCGGAATATTAGTTGGTATCACTTTTTGCATTCTAGCAGCAATGACTTTAGCAATCAACTTGCACATGACATTACAACATGCAACGAGACTGTAATCTTTAATAGCAGTAGGATTGGGAACTTAGGACAATTAACAACTTTATGCAGTTCCCTTCGGCAAATACTCTTGTACAGCCTCACAAACCTCTTTCTTTATCGGTTGCCATACTTTCTTAAAAAATAAAGCATAGCCATTAGCTGTTCGCGATGAATTTTGCTAGCAGAAAATAAATAACTACAATCATAAAATAAATGTCAGTAAAAATCATTTTATTGATTATTTTTGTGAGTACAACTCTGGATCATTGGATTGTATCCTTTGGTTCTAATCTCCGTGTTGTTTGCCTTGATTCGAGAGCCAATGTAGCGTCTTTCTCCAATGAAGGATGGACTTTTGTTGATATGTTAAATCTTGGAAGAACTCTTAGCAATACTTTAGATTGTTCTTGAGGGAATACGTCTCTCGAACTCTCCTTCTTGTTAATGACCTTTGGAGAAGACTAATGTGGATGTCGTTGCTCTCCTTTGCCTTTAGTCAAGATGCTACGCCACTTTCAAGATGTCTGCAAAGGGGGGATATGTGACCCCTTTAAATAGGTGTGAGCTAGAGCTTGAGGATATTTTGGTCTCCAAGTAAGTCTAGTGGACATTGGGCTAGAAAGACGTGGGTTGGGCTTGTCGCAGGATCAATTTAATGGACAAACCCAGATGTAATTTGGATTTCACTCAAATCATCTAATGTTGACTTAAATAATTAATCCAACTTTATTAACCAAAATTTGATTTGGTCAACATGAACTTAATCCAAAATTTGTATGGATTAATTCAACTAAAATTTCGATGTCTACAAATGCCCCTTACTTCAAGACTTGTCGAGGTGGATGCCTGCCGAAACTGTAGACGAGACTTGAAGTACCCATGAAGATCACTTCTTTTTTGTCTTCGTGCAAAATTCTTTGAGACTTCTTTTCGACAACTTTTCTTGAAATGTGCTTGAAAGTTAATGTTACTTGAATTGGTGAACAATCAAAAAGATGTGCTACTATTTTCCTTCAATTTTGGGATGAATCTTTGCATCAATTTTTCTTCATTATATTAAAAACATAACTCCATATGGCAAAGAGATCGTTCCATATAGTTTCCATGTAGAGCCATAATCATTCCATTGTAAACTTGGTAAGGAATTAATCTAATGCACATGAATTGAAGAAAAGATTGCCCCTCCTTTTACTCTATTTTTGATTAATCTGTTTTGATTTATTTACTTGTTGAGCAAACAAAAGTATCCATTTTTTCCTTGAAGACTTTAATCACACCAAGTCAATTTTGGAAAAAATAAATTCCCTTCCAAGTTAATCTTGGTAAGTTCTCAATCAATCGCCTAAGAAAATCTATATAAGAAGATGTTTTGCATTGAAAATTTTCACTTCTTCTTCTAGTTCTTGATATGCCATCTGTTGAGGCCTTCTATTAATCCTCCAATAGACAATTTATGTCTTTTTTAAAGCATGTATCGAGCTTTAGAGAAGATGTACACATATGACCCGTTATCTCGAAGCTTTGCGCTATCTCACCAAATCGTTCATATCTTGGTGTAGGAGCGTCCAAATGATAAGCGGTTTGATTCTGTAGAAAGAAGACATTGAAGGCTACGACATATCCAAAAATCAAAGCGAAACTTCTTCTGGATTGATGGAAATTAATCTTTCAAGTTGAGCTCCAGCTCTACGTTTTCTTCCCTCAGCATTGTGCAGTCACACGGAAAACTCCATATCTTGAGCTTGGAGTATCCAAATGATGAGCGTCTTAATTCTGTAGAAAGACAACATCAAAGGCTACAAAATATCCAAAAATCAGAGCAAAACTCCTTCTAGATTGACAGAAATTTATTTTTTAGTGTCACGCCCCAACTTTCGATAGGGCATGATGGGCACCCGACCCTTACTTAGGGCCGAGCGAACCCACTGACTCTCGTGATACTCATAATCATACTGGGCCCTTAAATCATGAAATTAGTGGATAATGTAAACTTTTTCAAAAACATACTTTTCGTCTTTCTCAAATCAAGGAAAAATCTGTAAACATATGAAACTTGTAACATAATGCATAACGACACATCGGCTTACAAAACCCTTTAAGATCGACATGTTCTATACATGACTCTGTCTGCAGTCTCTAACATAAAACAAGATATCATAACACAAATACTCTGACTCGGCAAAGCACTAAGGAAACGGAGCTCGCTAACCAAATCGGGAACATCTTCTGCTAATGTCCTCTACTCATCTGTATATACCTGCGTGGCATGAAACGCAGCCCCCGAAGAAAGGGGGTCAGTACGGAATATGTACTGAGTATGTAAAGCATGAAATACAGTAAACAGGATCATACTGAAATAAGGAGTGTAGAAAAGTAGTACAGTAACTGGAAAACCACAAGGCTTGCCTTTGAAGTATAAATCATGCATGTCAATATCATATCCAATTCATTATGGGACTTAGAAACATGAGTGAATAATCATCTTGTACATGCGCATATGCAACGTGTCCCGACCCTCCCGTGAGGGACTCGGTAAATAAGATCATCATATACATGTCATCATATCATCATGTCATCATCATACATATATACCGTACCCGGCCCTCTAGTGAGGGACTCGGTGAAGTAATCATATATATACCGTACCCGGCCCTCTAGTGAGGGACTCGGTGAAGTCATCATATATATACCGTACCCGGCCCTCTAGCGAGGGACTCGGTGAAGTCATCATATATATACCGTACCTGGCCCTCTAGTGAGGGACTCGGTGAATGAGATCATGTCTCCATCATGTATATCATACTCGGCCCATCCCGTGGGCTGGCGCCATCATCATATCATCATATACTGTACCCGACCCTCTAGTGAGGGACTCGGTGAACAATGCAGTGAAACTGTGCACGAAAGCATACCCGGCTCGAGACTCGGTGAAAGATGTAACAACAGCTAGCACGAGCAGAGTTGTAAGAAACTATATGCATACAAATCATCAATCCAGACTCAATAGGTAAGTAGACAAATCAACGCTCGAGTATCCGAATGATAGTCACACTCAGGACTCTTGAAATATCATTACGAAATATGTCACATAACGCCCTAGAGATCATAAACATGTATTAAGCCAATCCGAGCCCGCCTATGAAAGTTACGGGCATTATTCATTGTAGAACACTTTACGAACATTTCATAGCAATCCGAGGCCATATATGAAAGTTAGGGACATTATACGTTACAGAACACTTTAGGAATCAGAACTCTTTATGCATCATTCATTATCCAAACATACAAGAGACTCGAGAGCAATGGTTCGACTATATTAAGAGTGCGAATATCAAAAAGTAAATAAGAATCGTAGACATGCTCGGATCGTAAGAGTAGAGTTACCCCAAGGCTCATATCATGTCATATCTTACTTACGTCTAAGACATGCCAAAGAAAGAAGGAATAAGCTTTACATACCTCATCCGCTTCCTAAGCTAATCCGAATTTAAGTCTCGGCTTCTCAAGATCTACAACAACATCATTAAGTACTAACATTAGCCATAAGCACTTAAGAATTCAATTCCAAGCTATCGCTTTATTTACGTAAATTCGGGGCAGCATTTCCCCTATCAACTCAACATCCCGAGAATTCAACTCGCCAAATCTTCAACAACAATACCAACAACCATATTAACAACATCAATAATCAATTCAAAACGCATTTATAACGCTAGCAACTCTTTTCTACATAATTCGACAACATTCCATTTATATTCAATTCAACTACATACATTCAAACCAACATCAACGCTCACAAGTTCAAGTACTAATCCGAGATCATTCAAACAAGATTCAAGAACATTTCAAACCATCCGCACAACATTCAAAACAACCTAACCAAAACTCCACTTCACCCGAAACCTCCCAAACCCGAGAACAACAACAACACATTCCTCTCTCCCAAATTCATGAATCACACCAACAATCCACACGTTAGCAATGTCATTCTCATAATTATAAAAACTACATTCAATTCACGTTGGCCTCCAAAACAGCCCACAACAATTACAACTTCAACTTGAATCATTAAACTCTCATTATCAACATAGAATCCACAACACAACAATCCAAAAATACTAAATAAAATTAGTTCTTCACTCCTACACAACACAACATATACACGGCTACAACTTCCACACCATAATTTCATGAATTTCATTCATTTCCACATACTACAACATGCACAAACCATCCATAACGCATGAAAAAGAGGATTGAATCTTACCTTTTCCACTTAACTCCTCTCTCGGCTAGAGTTGTGTTTTGCAAGAATGAATGTTTTACTTGCTCCAACAACTACTCCACATTATAGAGGACCTTCCAATTGGTAGGAATGCTAGGAGAAAATTATTTTTCTTGGTCAATAATTTGGACACCATTTTCGGCCAAGCCATGGCCGAATGGTTCCTCCCCTCTTTTTCTCCAAGCTTCTTGAATTTTCTAAGGTTGAAAAAATGAGTTTTTGGTCTTGCTTAGTCATCTCTTGTATATATATATATATATATATATCTCACAATATAAGGTGAACACATGTCCTCTTTATGGCTTGAAGTAATTGGCCAACCATAGTGGGTCCCACACCAACCCCACGGCCACATGGCCATTTGGCCATTTCATGAAATAATTTTTTTCCAACTTCTAGCCCCCTCTTCCTTAATATTCCCATCCAACAAAATTCATAAGCATCTTGTGCATTACACAAAATCGAAAAAAAATAGCCTTGCCCATAATTTGTCGCAACTAACTTAAAATATTCCAACGTACAAAATACGGGATATAACATTTAGGTTGAGCTCCAGATCTGTGTTTTCTTCTCCAGCACTGAGCAATCACACGAAAAACTCCATATCTTGAGATTGGAGTGTCCAAATGACGAGCGGCTTGATTTTGTAGAAATACAACATTGAAGGCTACGTCATATCCGAAAATCACAACGAAACTCCTACTAAATTAACAAAAATTAATTTTTCAAATTGACAATACAATCCGACATGCCGTGACTTTAGACAACATCCATGAGCGCGCTTCTTTTTTTTTTCTTTTCTTTTTTTTTCTTTTTTTGTATCTTCCTTTTTTTTTTCTTTTTTTTTTTTGTAGGCCTGCACCAAGATATAAATGGTATCTATTTTAAACCGAGAAGATGCACGCAATGTCACAATCTTTTCTTGAAAAAATCAAGCTTAATTCCCCTACGAAGAAAGAGCCTCAAAAATTTATCATTATTGATCGGCGAAGAACTACTCGGAGTGTCGTCCATCCGATTTTGATGAAACCTGATGAATCATTCAGTCCGACTTTGGGGAGAAGCTATTTAATTCATCCTTCCTTGGTGATTTTTTTCTACTTTGGTGAAGAACAACTTGGTGCTTCCTCCTTCCTTACGGCTTTATGAATTTGACAAGACTTCAATTGGCATCTTTGCAATCACTTATTTGCAAGACACCATTCGGAGACAACACTCGGTGCATCCACCATTTTTATGGGCGGGTAGAGAAGTCACCTTTTCCTGTCTTAGTGAGAAAGTACATGGAGAATCTCATCCCCCCGGTTGGCGGAAAAAGCACATGTGACGTCCTCTTCTCACAATTTTGTGAAGGCGTGTGGAGAACAACTCATTTTTTAACCTTTGGTGCTGGCAACCTCTTCTTTTGACTTAATGAAGAAATGCAAGGAGCTAGTGTCCTTCTCGTGGCATGGAGTGTTTCATCCTTCAATTTTTTGGTGGAGAAGTACGATGACACAATGTTCAGCATCCAGCACTAAAGCATTATGGCGTCGTCGTTTTTTTTTTTTTTTTTTTTTTTTTTTTTTTTTTGTAGGTCTATGAAGAGCACAACGGTCTTGATATCAGACCAAGAAGATCTCCACGTGATCGGTGAGGAATCACTTGGTGTCTCTACCCTTCTAGTAGTTTTTTTTGCCGACACAACTTGGAGCCTCCGCTTTCTTTGCCGCATTGATAGAGAAATTACACGTTGTATCTCCTCATTGCGGCTTAGAGAGATTGACACTTGGAGTAGTCTGTTTCAACCTTAGAGAAAGTTGATGGTGCATCTCCCTCTTCATCTTGGTGAGAGAGACACTTGAAGTACCTCTTCTTCTTCTTTTTTTCTTTTCTTTTTTTTTTTTTTTTTTTTTTTTTTTGCAGCTATGACGGGCAAATACATGGACTAAGTAGATATGCCCCCGACAGAGTGAGTAGACTCATTGATGCACCAAGATCCATCTGCTATGAAGAAGTTGATGTAAGAAGATCGTCATGGAAAATCGCTCCATCCTCTAAAGTTGTAGAAGCTTATCTTTAGATTCTCCAAGAGCGTGAAAAGCAACAAAGAGAACTTCGTGCAAGAAACTTTCTTTGGCTCCGCGTTGAAGGGATGAGTTTTTTTTAACTCATATGACTGCACTTAGAAGGAAATTCTAGATTGAATATGTACCTCGGTGAAGAGGATCAAGTCATTACGTAGTTCATAAAGAGCATTTTTTTGAGTTTTTCTTTTGTATGCAGTTTATACTCATGCATCATGGAGTGTTGAAACCTACAGTTTAACCTCGTGTGAAGAGGAGCTTTGCAACTTGCAGTTTAGGCTCATGCGTCGGGGAGCATTGTAATGTGCAGTTTAAGCTCGTGCATCAAGGAGCAGTTTGGGAAAGAACTCCAATAGTGTAACTGGATTTCAAACCCTTTGTGATGAAGCATTGTTGCAGCTACTCTTGTCATTAGGCTTTGGGCTTCTCCATGTTTGCAGATGATTTATGCTTGCTTTTGCTTTTGGAATTTGATGCTTTAAAGCTCTTTGATGCTTATATTTTTTGTGAGCAATCAATGTCCAAGTTTCACCATCCTTTTTATTGCAGTGGCCACCCACCTTAGACGTGTTTAAAGATTTCTTCAAAGTTAGAACTTCAACTGGTTCAGAGCTCCCAAATGGCAGCATGATTATTCCTTGTTCAATCTTTGGAGATGTAATAGAAGGCCTACATTTTTGAGTTTCTAGCATCGGGCTCTTCCTGTTGTGAAGATAAGCACTAGTATGATTTGCTTCAGCAATGCCTTCATCGTCAATGATTATTTTTCCATCTCTAACCAACGTCATGATCTTCTCTTTCAGGATGAAACACTTTTTTATTGGATGACTGATGACGCGAAGAAATTTGCAATACTTGGGATCGTTGACTTGGTTAGCTTCGTGGGGTCGCTTTGACAGAGGAAGTTCAATGACCTTCTTGGTCATCAACTTGTCAAGAATTGAAGGGACATCACAGTTAGGAAAAGGGTACACTTCTGCTTCTAACTCCTTCAACGATGGATAACGTTTTTCTTCTAGAGGATGTTGACTTGAAACTTTTTCCTTCATTTTTTGTTTAGCTACGGCTTTTACTGATGTTGCTCCAACCATCATGATTTCTTCGGTTTGGTGCTTCGATAGTCTCCACAAAATGCGCTACATATTGCCTCGGATTCCCTATGCCATCAAATTATTGCACCTTTGGTGGTTGATATCAAATTGGCATGGGTAGACAATCAATCCGCCTGGTATAAGGGTTGAAGTAGTATAATGAGCTTTGTGATGGTCCGCCATATTGATCTTTGATGGTGTTTGTTATCACGTCGTATAGTTGTTGGACAGACAACGTGGACACTGAAGCAGATGGATTTGTATTTTGAGCATTGAGAATTTTGGTGCCAAATTCAACATCATTTTCTTATGGTGTTGGGTTGTGACTTGAATCTCCAGGACTGTAGAGTTCCAACTTGTTCATCAGTTGGGGTATTTGAAAACTACAGCATTGTTTCTCTATATGTTGAAAAACTGTTATAGGGGGGTTTACCACTGAGTAAATGTGCATGAAAATAGAGTATGAGACAGCTTTAACAAATATAGCTTTGCCTACAAAAGACATAACGTTACCATTCTATTCTTGAAACTTTCTGTTTACCTTAGGAGTGAGATCATTGAAATGAGGTATATATAGTCCTCCAAGTATGTAAAGGGAAAGGAACTATTGGATAAAACTGTCAACAATCTGATTACTTTAAGCTATCTGTCTTCGAATGCATGAGGAAGTGGGATTTCCTATGGTTAATCATCTGTCCAGATGTGATAGAATAATCCTCATGGTATTGTTGAATAATCTGAATAGAAGTCTGATCAGAGGAAGAAAAGAGAGTAGTGTCATCAGCATAACTGTCACGACCCATTTTGCTTAGGCCGTGCGGGCACTTACCTTCCCACCTCGGTAAGCGAACCCTTATCCCAACAACGTACCAATACATAAATTGAAGAAAATTAAGTAGCGAAAATAACAGATACGTAAGTCTCACGTTATATATAGATAGATAGTAGTAGGGAGCGGAAGACATGTAAATACACCCCTGTGGTCTAGTCCGAATAATACAGAACGTCTAGAGAGAATAATACAATACGGAAGTACTAATACAAAATATCTGTGTCTCCGGAATAAAAGTAAGACATACTAATAGAGAAAGTCTTCAAAGGTCACCGAACGTCATGCTCTACTTCTGAAAACTCGAGTGGAAGGCAGAAGGAGTCCCTCGACCACGAGTCGGAAGTAGATCGACACGGTACCGTATCATAAAAGAATGCGACGAAGTGCGGTCAAGACAAACAATAGTACCGGTAGGCATCGTCGACCGACTAAGTATAGTTAACACAATTCAAAAGATAAAGCAGATAAACAAGGAATCTAGCAAGTATATGACAATATAATCACAACCAGATATCCATCATCGCCTACGTAAAGCATCTAAACCCAAATATGTCAAGTCCGAATATATCCGATCCAATCCAATCACCACAATAGAATCATCACGATCCATCATCATAACAGAATCATCACAATCAATCATCACAACATCTCGATCAGGTCATAATGCAACGCAATGCAATAATGGTATGAATGTGATGCCATGCCATGCAAATGAGGTGTACACGTATACTCCGACGTAAAATATCAACGTCTCGGTAGCATAACCCAACGTGACTCGCGGTCTAAGTGTCACCCGTCCCATATCTTTGCCTACGGACGGTACCTGACCACAGCTGATTGCTCGCGGGGGAAAGTCTCACCGCACCATCGTCGGGGGACCCGCTAGAGTCCGTGCACTAATGATTTCGGAATAACATCGGAATCGGCCCTGCAACAACGATGCCGGAATAGCTCATCGGATATCGGCCTTCTCACAATCACTCAAGTAAAAGAGTTTATCAAACATCAGTTTTGCTCAATCAACGATTTCGGAATTGAACCTTGGACATCGGCCTTCTCACAATCACTCAAGTAAAAGAGTTTATCAAATATCAATTTCGCTCAATCAACGATACCGGATCATCACCGGGTATCGGCCATGCACGAATATGAGATAATGCGTGCAATGCATATGTAAATCGATCAAGTTCAATACCACAAGTACCACTGACCAGGGGTATGCGACAAGTATCACATCACAATACCAACGGTGGGTATGCCAACATATATCGATAAGTCAAGTACCAACGGTGGTAAGCCAACAATATATCCAAGTACAAATACCAACCACGGGTAGGCAATTCTATCCAAATCAAGACGACGAATTAAGTGGATAATTACCAAACTACGCGTGGCATCAAGCTAACACGGGTTGAACAATCAAGTACGCATCACGGTCGGGGTGGCCAACACACATTCGGCCCGACCTAAGGCAATATCCATCCCAACTTCATACCCGAAAGATTCACTTGTCACTCCGACCTTTTAATCTAAATATGTGATTCGCTAGATGAAGTGTCATTAAAGGTAAACCATAACCTACCCAGGCCGAACCGCAACACCAACAAGTCAACTTTTTTGCCTTGCCATATCCGAAGCTCGAACCAAAGTATTCTAAGCATAATCAAATTCTATATTAGAAATCATGAAGAATGATACTAATATTGCTATGATATCAACTAGGTCCATTTTAACCCTAGAAATTGGGAAACGGGTCCACAAGGGCAAAACGGGAAATTCGCGGGCAAAATACCAAATTAAGTACTAGGCAATCATAATCCCACCCTTAATTGCTAATTTAGCTCAATAATTAGCCTAGATTCTGATTTGATGCAAAACCCCCAAATTGGGTATAAACCCTAAACCCTAAATCTCCAAATCGGAAATTCAACGCTAAAAGTGGAAGATCTATGATTAATGATCCTAGATTAGTCAATATCTAACAAAACATCACCAATTTATTCATTTATAATCCTAGGAACAATATTCTTCCAAACCCTCTTTAACTCTTACCACCTCAAGTTCATTTAGGAGGAATCTTAACATGATTATGGTTTAAAGGAAGAATGAAGAAGTGAGTAGGAATTAACTCCAAGATTTTCCTCCAAATATCTCAAGAGCGAGTTCTAACGAGCTCAAATATCGAAATGGGGTAAAAAAAAAAGAAGGTCTAGGCTTTTTAACACTTCATTAATATTATTAGCCGCCGTCACCCGCTAGCGGTGCACCGGACCGCCCAGCGCGCGCCGCCCCGGCCGACCGCTAGCTAAATCTGACGGTAAGGACTAAAAGTCATATACCACTCCGGCTGACAGGAGCCCTACCGCCTCGGTCTTCCAGTGCGGCTAAGCGGGCATACACCGAATTAATCCCGAAGATTTCCTTTCGATCCGATTTTTCCGACTAATTCCCGAAGCCACATACTGCATACACATATCCCACATAAAAACGCGCTACGAACACGCCTGTGGCCTCGGAATTCCCAACGGAGGTCTCGTTAATCGAGTCAACCCTGGTGCCTTAATTCCAAATTTCCATCCCAAGTCCCGAAATGCACCCAAGTGCATTGGGAACCGAACCAAACACACACAAGTTCTAAACAACCATCCGAACCTCTCAGAATTGACGGAATTCCGAAAAAGATTCGTTTGCCCAAAAGTCAACTTTGGGTCAACCATTTTTCACTTTAAGCCTATATTTTCACCAAAGTTGCCCGAATTCGATCTAGGCACCCCGGGAAGCATATCAGCGGTCCCCTCGGGTCAAAAGCGAGCTAATCAATGCTCGAAAACGGGCGAAAACGCCGAAAGAACTATAACGACCCGTTTTGGTCGTTACAATAACTAAGCTGAGTTATACAGGAACCCCTTTTTTCTCATGTTATAGGGTAGTCTTGACTCTGCATTATTCCATTTAGCAACTTAGAGAGTAATTCAGAGGCTAGGACAAACAGTGATGGAGATAAAGGTCCCCTTGTCTTAGTCCGCTGAACGATTTGAAAAAGCTTCTTCTTGGAGACCAATTTGAATGTCATGTCTATTCATATTTTATTGAGTCCCATCCTCCTCATCATTTGGCATAAGGACTTCCATGGTACGTTGTCATATGTTTTCGACGTGTCCAATCTTATGATACTAGAGTTATATCTACTCATTTTACGAGCCAGCTCTAGTGTCTAACATATGTTGTTAGTGATTGCTCTCCCTTTGATTTATCCTGAATGATTGTGGGAAATCCACATTGGAAGGAATTTTGCCAATCCGTTATTCATAAAGCTTGGAGATGACCTTGGATGTTACATTAGCCAAGCTAATAGGTCTCTAGTGTGAGAGGTAGTTTAGATGGTCCAACTTAGGAAGAAGGACCAAACTAGTATGATTTATGTATTTGGGCAATTTATTACCTCCAAGGAAAACACACACTTAAGTTAATCAGACCATTAGTAAGTATTTACCATGTCTCCTGAAAGAAAGAGGTTGTAGCCATCAAGTCCAGGATCAGAGTCAGGGTTCATTGAGAAAATAATTTGTTTGAAGTATTGGTGTAGCTGTGAGTAGTATCTCATTCTCATTATCAGAAAAAATATTCATCTTAGATTACTCAAACCTGCATCTTGTTGTGTCTGTGAAGACAAAAGATTAATAGAAATTTTGACTTCATCTTCTACCCATCGATCATATCCTCAGTCTTGATCCTATGAATGGGTAACTTCCTTCTTTTTTGGGTGATAGATGCATGAAAGAAACTAGTGTCTAGATCACCCTCTTTAGCCCATCTCTAAGAAGACTTCCAATCTCCAGTAAGTTCCATGTATTTTCAGTTTTCTACTCAGATTGGCCTTTTTCTCGTGAAGAAGTCCTTTTTCTCGTGA
Organism: Lycium ferocissimum; assembly: GCF_029784015.1. Lineage (NCBI taxonomy): Eukaryota > Viridiplantae > Streptophyta > Magnoliopsida > Solanales > Solanaceae > Lycium > Lycium ferocissimum. The sequence goes on along the minus strand of NC_081351.1, from coordinate 40,141,338 downwards.
AGAAGTCCCGTGCTAAGTTGTACATTGTTGTTAATGAAGTGTAATTTTTATCCTTCCTCAAAAACATTGATTACTACACATACAAAAATAAGGAGAAAATATGATATAGTGCCTGTGAAATGAACTTCAAATATGATAAAAGATTCTTTTAAGATCCTAGAGGAAAAAGGTTTAAGCGTTAATACAAATATATGACTTAACAAAAATCTATTACGCGTTATCTAGAATAGCAGTGCATCTAAAAAGGGAAAATTGATGATGGAAAACAATGGAAGTACTATCCTCTCCTCCTTTCAAAATAATACCACCATTCTCGGCGGAACTCCTACAAAATTTCGCCACTAAAACTCTGTCAATAAACACACAGCAACTAGTTCTAGTACCCTAAGTACTACAATTTCAAACAATATCATTTACTACAAGATAAAGTTTCACATTGTATATTAAGGGTGTACTGATACGTTAAATTTGCATCTCTCTTTAAAGATGAAAAAGAACTGGTACGCTAAACTCGGTGAAGGGAATTGATATTCTATTCTGACATAACATAATACCAGGAGACAAGTCCACCATAGGAACCTCTTGAGTATTTAACCTGTTTGCAAGTCGAAAAATAAGAGCATTGAAGGCATAAAAACTACTGCAAACCGACAATGGTCTTTTCCCATAACTTAGCAGTTTAAACCCCACCAAAATAGGGTATACAAAACAAAATAAGTTAAGAGAGTAGCCCACAAAGCAAAAGATGTTATGGGAGGGGTTTCAACATGGTCCTAAACCAATAAAGCAGCATAGTCATTCACTTAAGAGAGTTTTAAACCAGAAAGGAACTATTCACAAACCAAGTATCCACTTTTAACCACACTTAAAAGCAAAAGCAGGTGACAGGCTAAACAAGGCCTCAGCAGAAGAACATAGAGCTGGAGACTTTCTCCTCGAGCTTTGGAAGCTGGGGAACAGCAACAGGTCCAGCATTCGTCACTCCACCACGCATAGAGGACGTTTCTGATGTATCCTCAAACTTCATCCACTGCCCCATCTGAGTTGCAGCCAGATGAGCATAACAGATAGGAGCAACTGCATGTAAACACAACGAATTGAGTACAAGAAGTGCAACGAAAAAGAGAAGGTAGAAGAGTGATGTATTGTATTTATTTTAACATAATCAAGTTCTTGGCACAACTGTATTTACAATGGAAATGAGACTTACCAACAGATATAGCAGTGGTGCTTCTCTGGTACCTGCAAGGTTTGATATGACAATATTTGTTAATAGCAACATTTGGCAGTAAACCTACTGAGAAGAAACTAATAACAGCTACAAGATACTTAATGCAATACTTACACATATGAGAGATTATGAACAAGCTCCTGAAGATCATCAGCCGAGAAACCAAGTTCATCAAACAACACATGGTAGTGCGTAGGACGAGTGGTACCCTACAAAATAATCATTGTCAAATAAGAATATAGATGACGGACCCCAACTTATATAGGATTGTGGCACAGTTGATTGATTAATTGTAAATGATTCAACAACATTCAGCATACAGATGCTAGCTAAGCTTTGAAAGACGAAATACTGCATTTAGACACCAACATTCAGCATATAGACAAAAGATTATATGCCAATGCAACCAAAAACGAGAAATTGCACATAAAAGGTTGGACAGACTGATCTAAATGGTTCTCCCTCACTCACCCTAACACACAAACAAGGAGAATTACATACAATGACCATGCAGATAATGTAATACAGCTCATCTGCCTCCCTCCAAATCCTAGAATCTGGTTGAACCTCCAATCACCTCTGTCCCCTTATTTGACCCAGGAAGCACCAAAAATGGGAACATTTCCTGTTTTATTCTTCCCTTCCCATTGAATGAACTAATAGTGTTCTCCAAAAATATCAATTATACAAATTACGTAGAAATTAGACAACTGAAAGTGGCCAGAAAGCTGTCATTGGACTCTGGAGTGGGGCAAAAAACCTTTTGTATTATAGATTAAACTATGCTGCACCAGCATCCTAATTAGCAAGGACCAAGCTACTAAATAGGATCTGAAGGGTAGAATCAACTATTAGCAGCTTACAGTTTCCCATTGCAAGCAAATCACATGATACACACGTGATTGAACTACAAAACCTTCAAGGAGTTAGGATCAAGCTTTTCTCAGCCCTATTTCATATAAAAATTCAGAAGTTTTTCAGCTTAGGGGAGGATCTTTTAACACATCAAGTTATTGTATAGGACAAACACACTGCAAACACAACAACAACAATAGAAGAGAAAAAATGATGAACCAAAAGAATAATCAAAGAATGAAGTACCAAAAACTATTACTACGAAAACAGAGATGGAAAAGAAAACTAAAGAACAAAAGACTTACAATCATCCCAGCATGGGCGCACAAATAGAAGTCATAATTCCTAGGATGACAGACTTTGTTGTCTATAATTGTGCCTGCACAAGGTGAATGTGTAAGCAAGCAATTTCATCCAGTGCATTAGTTGCAACAAATAACTGACTTCACGTGGTACCTGGAGGAACATTATTCGGATCATTCGGCTGGAAAAACTTAGTGTGGTGATTCTTCTGGGCAACTATCACCACAAATTTGGGGTTCCACTTCTCGTCCAAAAATTTGCAAGCCTATTAATCAACAAATGATAAAGTAAAATTATATATATTGGTTTCCCTGAGTCAAGCTCACTATTCATCAAGATATAATTTATCAGGCAAAACCACCTCAATGATCTGATCCAGCTCAACATTCAGCACTTGATTGAATTGAGATTCACTGACTCCGTCCCTGAAATTTGAACAAGACAATTAATAACTACGATTATATCAAACCTTTGTCACTTGAACTAAGCCCCAGGGTCACGCATGTACGCAGTTTATTGCTCTAAGACAGAGAATTACAAAAGGTGGAAAAAGAACAAGGTTACAAGAAAGACAACAAAAGGTGGAAAATAATATCAGAACCACAAGTACCACATAATGAACTGCAGATGAAGAATTTCATCTCAGGAAAAAGTCAAACTAGGAATATCAATCTACACGGCCAACAAAATACATGTCATATATAAGCTACTCTCAAATTGTTTGCAACCCAGAATCAGCATCAACGAACACTCAGACCATGACCTTACAAATATTTTATGCGGTTTTCTCCAGATGAGATTGTAGCTAACATCTCAAGTGCCTGTATACTGTTACAAGAAGGTCTTTTTTCAAAGTTTTTATTCATGCCCAACTGGGTCATCGACTTTAATTTCACTTTCATCTCATGCCAGTGCCAGTATTTGGAGCATTTAGTCGACATAACATCGATACTGTAAACCTAAAACAAACATTTACACAACAAAATGGCACTTGTATATAGCACAAATTTCGCTGGAATTAAATGGAATATAAGAGAGACGGATGGAAAATCACCTGAATATGATTATATGCTCAGGCTTCCTTTTTCCAGAACTCACATAAAAATCAAGCAAAGCCTCCCTGCAATTCATTAGCATAATTATTTCTGGGAAATGCTACAATAGAGTAGATTCTCCCTACCTTGTGAAGGTAGGGGTACGGTCTGCGTACACTTTACCCTCCCCGGACCACACTTTGGTGGGAGTATATTGGGTATGTTGTTGCTACAGTATATTATTCCAAACTAAAACATACTTTATTCACTGGGACCACTGCTTTTATCTAGCTACAAGCATAAAATCCAATCAATTTAGTTTCCACGTGATGCATCAAAATGTTCTGTTAAACTAACACACTCAAGACCCAAAAAGTTAATATTCCACATGCAAATCTAACTAAAATAAAATATTCACTAATGCAGCTTCCCCGCCCCAACACGCATTAGGCCAAAACCTTGTCATGGTAAAGAGCACTCCATTCGAGACCCAAAGCAAACAAGCAGTGAGCACCATCATAGAGGTTGCTTTGCTCTCTTGTGTAGCTTAAGTAATTGTGAGTAGCCCCAACTGTAAGTCCCCACCCAAATAAAAAAAGGCAAACCTGAAAAAGCAAACTCACCTCATTATTCCCTCATCTTCAGTGTCGGAAACACGTTTAAATAAGTTGTCTATCATCTCCACTTTAGGAGACTGAGTACGAACTGAAGCTCTGTAACGAGATATCGAAGGCCACTGCCTTGAGCTGACAACCTGGTCAAGTTACCAACGAACAGACAGAGAGAAACCATTATAAATTTCGAGAGGGAGGAAAATGCCACATATGTCCCTTCAAGTCCTTGTAAACGTTAGGCGACTACTTTTTTAAGTACCAAAACAAACAAATAATCATAGATCCGATTGATTAAAAAGGAAACAAAAAATTAATTTAATGAAACTTGACAGATCATACCGCAGCAATGGACGGAACATCAGATTGGCCAGGAGAGCCGTGGGACACATCCATCCCTAGAATAATGGTGGGAACCTTAGATACCATAGGGATCGAGGGAGAATGCTCAACAGTCAACATTGAATTTAAACCACCGAGCTGCCACAAAGAAATAAGATGATTAGGAACACAAAGAAGCAAGGAAAGGTGGGAAAAAGTAGATGGCTCAGAATGATAGCACACAACTGATGGGCTCAGAACTCTCACCTTTGCATTTATCTTCAGGAGGACATTTGTGATATATTGATCATTGACTCTTGTGGGAGCTATACATTGGGTAACAATGCCATACTCAGCCAGATTCTTTCTCTTCCATGGTCCTGCGAGTTCAAATAAGATATTTCACATCAGTTATCTAACTGTTGGAGGTATCTACTAATCAAGAGTACAAGTACATCATACTAACCGTATACATCACAGTTTTTCCTCTCGGGAAGCAGACAAAGCAGAAATTTCGGTGCCCCAGGAAGTTTAGACTGGACTTGTTCAAACATTTTCTCAACTCTAACAAGCGGTGGAGCCCTTCTGACTTGTGGAGACTCTTCAAAAACATCAAATGGATCTTCCACCATCTAAACAAGTTTTATAATTTAAAAAAACAAAAAAAAAAAGGAACAATGATCAGTCTTTTATCTTCACAGTCAGTTTCCAAGTAATTACGAATTTGAGGAAACTTACAATTCCTTTCAGCTTTCCACATTTAATCAGATCACTGATTAGCCCTTGTATATTACAGCGTGCAGAAAAATTGACAACGGCCCAGCGTTCTATCTTCGTTGGATCAACGAGTCTCTGCCATTACAGATAAAAAGTGAAAAGAAGATTCAAACAAACAATGAGGCTTAAGTAAATAGATCCAGAGGAAAATATCATATCAAAAGGAGCAGTTCTGGACCTTGTTATTGAAATTCCATCTGCCGTTGCGAGGGACAAAGTCATCATTACCTGTCTTCAACTGATGAAATATAAAAAGTAAGGGCAGACTGAATTTCCAAATTCAATACATGAGTTCCTAGCCGAGAAGTGACTATAAATTAAATACCTTTGGGGGAGGAAGAACACGTCCATCAACTTGAGTGAAGTTACTGCTAATTGATATTCCACAGGCACGAAGCAGGGGCTCTGCATCATATTGGTTGATCTTGAGAGCCTATACCAATTCACAAAATAATTAGTGCCTATTCACCAGAAAACTGTGGTAGATTCTTTCAATTTAGGAAAAACCTACATTGCTTAGGACATTCATCCTCTCCTGAGGCTTTTGCCTAGATTTCTCCACCAATGAAGACCTCTGGAAAGTGGACAAAGATTTTGTGTATCTTTGTAACGACACCAAAGAGCAGAGCTGAAACAATCAGAAAAAAACTTGATGTTATCTTACGCACAGGAAACAAGTAAACATAGGCCTCTAATTTTGACCAGAGGCTTTTACCTCAATAGGGAAATAGGTTGGCCGTTTAGGCTTCCCCACATTAATGCAGGGTAAATCAGCAGAATAACGCAACTCTATGTTACGGTGGTTGACAAAGTAATCATACACAGTAATTTCTGTAGTTTGGACCTCACCGTCCACATCTTTCCCTTTCTGCTTCAGGGTAAACCTAAAATGGAAAAAGAAGATGAGTTTTAACCATCTTGCTTCTGCAAATTAGATACCTGCAAGCGCTACTTAATCATGACAAGGTTCAATAAGAAGCAATAATGAATGAAAGAAAGAAATGAATCAAAGAAATGAATGCATACAATTGCTCACGACAAGGTCTGTCACTTAATCCAGTAATCTTGTACTCTTGATTAGTGGGACTTGTCTTCACCCTCAAATTCTTGAGTACACGTTTGGCCTAATAAATTGTGTAAACAATCCCTGCTTAGCTACAATTCACATTAACTAGATAAACAGAACAAGAAACAAGAATCTACCTTTGCCCAATCCAGTGAAAAAGGATCTTTAGCATTTTGATTTGCTATCAGAAAGTCCACTACAGGCCCAGGCTGGATAATCATTGTTGTAGACACATCTGCAATTGAAGCAAAAGGAGAGCATTAAAATCACTGTGCTATCATAGAAATATGAAACGTGATACTTGAAATATTAACAACTAGAGTCATTACCAATGTTCAGGGACAAGCCACTCTGGGTGGTCCGGAAGCTGGAATGGAATCCTCGACAACCAAGGACACCACCTCCAACATCAACAAAGTTCTTCGGATCATTGTGAAAAAAGGATTGTCTAACAAGCAAGCAACCCCTGATACAAAGAACATGAACTAAATGAAGCGAGGAAATAGAGACTTGAACCATCAAGTGAAAAGAAACAAAAATTACTTACTGTTTTGCAGCATGCTGCCTTAAGATGATATCCAAAACTCTCAAGGCCTCTTGAGAGTTCTCCGACTCTTGACCACGCAGTGCGTTTGCAATCGCCTGCATCGGGATTTTTGCAGCAAAACTGATCTCCACCTTGAAAGTTTTGGACTGGTAAGGACGCCTTAGCCTTTTCCTGTCATTGTCATTTGGACTTCCATGTCCACCAGGGCTGCTATTACCATTGTTCCTGAAGATGAAAAGTTGTAAACAGACAGTCAAAACTGGTACAATGACTGGGAAACAAGTAAGATTCAGGCATCTAAAAAAGTAACCTGTTTGATGTCACGTCCTCTAGGACAACAGTAAACTCCATCTTGTTTCGAGGCAGTGCTCCAATGGTAAACAAGCTTTTTTCGCCGTCGTAAGCAAACTCCTTACCAGCTAACTCTGTATCATAGGTCTCGTGGACTCTATCTAAGACCTTTCTGCCAACTCCCTTGCCATCTACTGGCCGACCATCTTCATAGAAAAGGGCCACCTGTCGAAAAAAAAAAGAGTTTAACAAGGGCAGGGAATTATAAACTATAGAGAACCAAAAAAAGAAGACGGGTACATAAACATACACTGTAGTGAAAGAAGTGCCCATCCACATTGGTCACATTCACTTTGAAGTGATTAGTCAGGATTTGAATCTTCTGTCCCTTGTTTCCAATGCCACGTCTGGCCATTGGAACACGTAGAACCTTCTTCTTCACAGGCTCTACTTCTGTTTTAGCAGGAGTGAAATCTGGTGGAACAGGGGGAGGAGGTGGCAGACCCTCTGCTGCTCCATTCGTTTCTTCTTCAGCCATATCAAGATCCTCTATGAAGTAGAAAATCTGAATTTCAGACAAACTAAAGCAAAGAAGCCATGCGGAAAGAACAAATAACATATCAATGGAAGAAAAACTAAAAGCAAAGAAGCACATTCAGTTCTTACTACAAACTTCAACCTAAACAAAAACAGGCAGACTAGGATAGACAAAGACATGCAGTAAACCATATTAAAGGTTTTGAGCCCAGAAGTAAAACTCAACAACACAAACTTGTTTTTGGCACTAACTCTAACAAATGTCATAAAAAAATGCTGAAAGAGAAACCTACAGAAACAAACAGGTGTTATTTAGAGAGAGCAAATATAAGCAGGTCTTTAGGGAAATACTAGATAAGCTGCTTCATTCAATTTCAAACCAACAGTTTTTCAGCAAAACATCAAGAAGACCATACCCTTGAAATCTAAAACAGACACACTTGCAAGACTGCCACAGGAAGGGACCAAATCACAGCATACTATAAACAGAGAAAAGATTGCTGAGTGGAAAACGTAAAAATTCACAAACAGAATAGCACAAGTATATCAATTTCAACAAATCAATCCATAATACAGACAAGCAAGCCAATAAAATCACAAACAGAAAGAAAACCTCTGATATTTCACACTCAAAATCAAGGTTTGCTTCTTTGTTTTTTATTTCATGTTAACTTTTTGTTTCTTTTTTGAGTTCTTTGTCTTCTTCTATTCCAGGTTTAGAAAATACATTCCAGCAGAAATACAAGTCATCTCACTAGATCCACAAAACCCCAGAAATTTTTTATTTAAAAATACTACAAATATCAAAAAGGTTTCACTAACTATTCAACCACTACAACAGAGTAATGTTCAACAAAAAGTCCAACAACAACAACATACCCAGGTTATTCCCACATGGTGAGGTCTGGGGAGGGTAGAGCGTACGCAGACCTTATAAATGAAGCCATATAACATGCAAGGCAAGAAAACCACACATAAAAGGAAGATACAAATACATTGACTTCTCAGAGTTAAAACTCTTTCTTTTGTTTGTTTTTTTCTCTTTTTCTTTTGAAATGTTTCTACATTCTTCAGTTTCCGGTTTTGGAAAAACATTTCAGCATAAGTTCAAACAGTCCAGAAACTTTTCATCAGAATAAAAATCAAACAAACCCCAAAAATAATTGAAGGGTTTTAACAGGCTTCAAAGACCCCAGAACTTTTCTTCCAAAACACTCACAAACTAAAGCAGCATTGACAGACTCTTAACCAGAAAACACAAAATACTTAAAAAATGCATCACATAACACACATGCAAGCCTTGAAATCCAAAAAAAAAAAAGAAAAGGGAAACAAAGAAAAACCCTGATATTCCAAACACATAAATCAACATTTTCCTTTTTCTTTTGTTTTATGTCTTATTCAGTTTCCAGGTTTTAAAAAAAAAAAAAAAACTTATTTCAGCAAAAAACCCATCGGACGCATCAGAAAAAACGAGAGAAAAAAAAACACAAACCCCAATGCTTTTCAACCAAAAACACAAACCCCAAATTTTTCAACAAAAAAACACAGACTCCAAATTTTTTCGACCAAAAGAACAAAAACCTCCAGAGTTTTTCGACCAAAAACACTCAAATAAAGAAGCATTGACCATTTTTAACAAGAAAAAACACAAAATACTTCAAGAAACACCAAAATTTGCTTTAAAAATCATATTTCAGTTATAAAAAAAAACCCAAAATTTTTGGACTAAAATCACTCAAATTAAAGCAGCATTGACCGATTTGTAAACAGAAAAATCACAAAATCGACACAAAATACTTCAAGAGATCATCAAATTTTACCAAAAAGACACATGCAAGTCATGACATTCCCAAAAAACAAAACAGAAAGAAAAATACTAATATTCCAACACTTAAAATCCACTTTTTCGACCACAAAACACTCAAACTAAAGCAGCAAAATTTAAATTTCAGGAAAAACCCATCAAAATTCATCAGACACAACAGAAAAGAAAGAAAAAAAAAGAAAAAAAAAGCAACCCCAGCAATTTTCGACCAAAATACAGTCAAACTAATGTAGCATTAACGATTCATAACCAGAAAAACACAAAAGACTAAAAGAAAACACCAAAATTTAACCATAAAGAGAAAAAACACAAACCCCATGATTTTTCTACCAAAAAACACTCAAATAAAGCATCATTGACCATTTTTAACCAGAAAAACAAAATCTACACAAAATACTTCAAGAAAACACCAATTTTTTGTCATAAGAAAAAACAATACAAACCCCAACAAATTTCGACCAAAAACACTCAAACTAAAGCAGCATTGACCGATTCTTAACCAATAAAAACACAAAATACTTCAAAAATGCATCAAATAATATACATGCAAGCCAAGAAGTCTAAGAAAAAAACAAGATAGAAAGAAAAATCCTCATATTCCAACACTTAAAATCATATTTCAGCAAAAAAAAAACATCAACCTTCATCGTAAACAGCAGAAAAAACACAAACCCCAGAATTAAAAACACAAAAAAAAAAAAAAAAAAATATTCAACCAAAAACAAAACAACCCAGAATTTTTAGACCAAAAAACTCAAACTAAAGCAGCATTGACCGATTTGTAACCAGAAAAACACAAAATACTTCAAGAAAACACTAAAATTTGCTAAAAAATCATATTACAGCAAAAACCCATTAACTTTCATCAGAAAAAACACAAAACCCATAATTTTTCGACCAAAAACACTAAAAACAAAGCAACATTGACCGATTTGTAACCAGAAAAAACACAAAATCCACAACAAATACTTGAAGAAAACAAATAATTTGTGCTAAGGATTATACCTTAAGCCGAAAGGAGGCAGATGAATCAAAGAAAGAAAACCCTAATGAGAACACGAGAAAAGAGAGTGACAATGTTTTATGAGAGAGTAAAAGTGGACTGAGTATTTAGTACTACCAACAGTTACGACTCTGCCTAAAATTACTGCCTTTTCCCTTTTTTGTGTCTCTCTCTCTGATCCCCACGTGTCCCTACTTATAATTTATAATTTCTTATGTGTTAAAATTTAATTTGTATAGAGTAAATCGCGGAAAAAATTATTAAAACCACCAAAATATAATTATTATAGAGATTATTGTGATCCATGTTGTCTATATAAACGCTTCTTTTCCTGTTTGTGGCTCCCACGTGTCCCTCCTTGTAAATTAGAGTATAATTCCTTGTTGTGAAAATGTAATTTGTGTAGAGTAAATAGTGGAAATAAATTACTGTATTAAAATCACCAAAATATAATCAATATATCTTTCCTTGTCTATACAATATTTTTCCTTTTTGTGTCTCTCTCTGGTCCCCACGTGTCCCTCCTTATAAATTAGTATATTTCTTGTGCGTGAAAATTTAATTTGTATAGAGTGATAGTGGGAAAAAAAAATTAAAATCACCAAAATATATAATCCTCTTATACATTATTATACACTTTATAAATTATTATACACTTTTATACAAAGTTAATATATTGTCTAGATGTATAAAGTTGTATAATATTGTATATTGTGAAAAGTGACTATGCGGGATGTAATTTAAAAATATGACTCCGCAAATATAATTTTATATCTAGATTGTACATTATTGAAATTCTCCAATTATAAATCCTTACTAGTTATGTGACTTAATTTCTACCAAACTCGAATATAAAATAAATATTTTAACTAAAAAATATAATTTGTGTTAGTACAAGTGTACAACAACTACAACAACAACCATATACCCATTGTAGTCACAAGTGGGTAGTTATATAAAAGTAAAATTTTCATTCCACTCTTTTAATATTTTAACTTCCATTTTGATGAAATTATAACTTATGTATCCTAATTTTCTGAAGTTATTTAGTTCTAAATAAATAATCTATACATAGTTAATGAACTTTTAAGATAAATACATAATTTAACTTGTGTCTCTCTCTGGATGGAGGCCGCTCCTCTCTTAATTAGGGATTAGGGGGTTCGAACATGGATATGGAAAAAAATCTTTGGAGGAAGCGCTCCCGAATAGGCGCGATGCGGTGCGAATTATGTAGATTAATTGGCTCATGAATGCGGATATCGAGCACCAATCGAAAATCAAAGAACGTGAAAAATGAGGTAGGAGGTTTGATAGCTTTTGAAAAAGGAAACTTAAAAACAAAAACAAAAAAATTGACATAAATAAATAAGATTAGGACCTAAAAGTAATTAATTAAAAAGTTTTAAAAAAATTTGAAAATTATTGTAAGGACTACAAAAGTCCATTTTATAGCTTTTGAAAAGTAGACTTTAAAAACAAAAAACAAAAAAATTGACTTAAATAAATAAAATTAGGATATAAAAGTAATTAATGAAAAAGTTTTTAAAAATTTGGGAAATTATTGTGAGGACTACAAAAGTCCTCACATTCCCTCTTATATATAATAGTAATGTGTGAAAACTTAATTTGTATAGAGTAAATATTGAAAATAAATATTAAAATCACCAAAATATAAATTATTATAGAGATTATTGCGATCCGTGTCTATATAAACAAGGGTCGGAACCAAAATGACTCAATAAAAAATCAAGTGAACCAAATACCCCAATAAAAAAAAAGTTACAAAACTACCTTTGCAGTTCACGAAGACGGATGTTAAGCGCTTTAGCCTTGTATTTTCTTTGCGCTAAAAATTTTTTTTTTTTTGCATAGTGCAAAGATGTTTTTTGCGCTATATAATAACACTAAAAAAAAAATTGGTACACATTTTTTTTTTTGCAACACTTAGTATTTTTTCCATACTTTGACCAACAATTAATCGTGTGTCAAGACTCCGAAACGTCAATATTTTATATAGAACCTGATATTTTTTTGCGTACAATAATATAGGCTCGATACATCAAGGATACGTAGACATTCGGATAGTTATTTTAGGGGTTGAAAAGGTGCCCGAAGTAAGTTTTGTTTGAAAAAACTTAGTGTTTTTTCATACTTTGACCAACAATTAGTCGTGTGTTAAGACTCCGAAACGTCAATATTTTATATAAAACCTGATATTTTTTTCCGCGTACAATAATGTAGGCCCAATACATCAAGGATACGCAGACGTTCGGATAGTCATTTTAGGGGCTGCCCGAAGTAAGTTTTGTTTGAAAAAACTTAGTGTTTTTTTTTCATACTTTGACCAACGATTAGTTGTGTTTCAAGACTCAAACGTCAATATTTTATATAGAAAATGATATTTTTTCGTACAATAATGTAGGCATAATACATCAAGGATACGTAGACGTTCGGATAGTCATCTTAGGGGTTGAAAAGGTGTCGAAGTAAGTTTTGTTTGAAAAAATTTAGTGTTTTTTCCATACTTTAACCAACGATTAGTCGTGTGTCAAGACCAGAAACGTCAATGTTTTTATATAGAACACGATATTTTTTTGCGTACAATAATGTAGGCCCAATACATCAAGGATACGTAGACGTTCGGATCGTCATTTTAGGGGTTGAAAAGGTGCCGAAGTAAGTTTTGTTTGAAAAAACTTAGTGTTTTTTCCATACTTTAACCAATGATTAGTCGTGTGTCAAGACACCGAAACGTCAATATTTTATATAGAACCTGATATTTTTTTCTGCGTACAATAATGTAAGCTCAATACATCAAGGATACGTAGACGTTCGGATAGTCATTTTAGGGGTTGAAAAGGTGCCCGAAGTAAGTTTTGTTTGAAAAAATTTAGTGTTTTTTTCATACTTTGACCAACGATTAGTGTGTGTCAAGACTTCAAACGTCAATATTTTATATAGGGCTTGATATTTTTCGCGTACAATAATGTAGGCATAATACATCAAGGATATGTAGACGTTCGGATAGTCATTTTAGGGGTTGAAAAACCAAGTAAGTTTTGTTTGGAAACTTTAGGGCGTTTTATTTTTAAGATTTTAATTTAAGCGTGTTATTTTTTAATCAAGACATAACTTTATTTTGAATATAAATATAATTCTAAAAAATATAGGGAGAAAAACTAGTTGTAAAGTAGTCAAACTTTAGATGGTTATAACTTTGCGCTCGGACGTCCATTTTACGTGTTTTTTTTTTTTGAACTTGCGTATTTTTCCGAGATCTATGCGGACAAACTGCCGTAAAGCGGTTTGGCCGAGCCGATTTTTAAAAAAACACCTTTTATCCCATTCGATTTCAATTCTTCCCCAAATTGGCACGGAATTTTCAATTTTATTTACTTAAGATGATTTTAATAGATTTCAATGTAAAAATCCGAGGTAATGTAGCTATGAATGTCAATTTCACTTGCGGTTTCAATTTTTGAAAATAAAAATTATAATTTTCTCGACATATAAAGTTGACTAAAATAATCTTACGGTCAAACAAAACTTACTTCGGATTGCACCTTTTCAACCTAAAATGACGTATCCGAACGTCTACGCATCCTTGATGTATTGAGCCTACATTATTGTACGCTTAAAAAATATTAGGTTCTATATAAAACATTGACGTTTCGGAGTCTTGACACACGACTAATCGTTAGTCAAAGTATGAAAAAAACACTAAGTGTTAAAAAAAAAAAAAGTTTACCAATTTTTTTTTTTTTTTTAGTGCTAGCTATAGCGCAGTAAAATACTGCGCTATGCAAAAAAAAAAAAAAAAAAAACTTTAGCGCAGTAGTTTTATAACTTTTTTTTATTGGGGTATTTTGGTTCACTTGATTTTTTATTGAGTCATTTTGGTTCCGGACTCATATAACCAAACACTTCTTTTCCTTTTTATGTCTCTATCTGATCCCCACGTGTCCCTCCTTGTAAATTATAATTCCTTGTTGTGAAAATGTAATTTGTATAGAGTAAATAGTGGAAATAAATTACTGTATTAAAATCACCAAAATATGTACACTATATTTTCCTTTTTGTGTCTCTCTCTGGTCCCCGCGTGTCGCTCCTTATAATTACTTCTTGCGAGTGAAAATTTAATTTGTATAGAGTAAATAGTGAAAAAGATTATTAAAATCACTAAAATATAATTATTATAGAGATTATTGTGATCCATGGCATGCCTGAAACGATTGTACATCAACGAAATCGGGGAAAGAGAACATCTATAAGCGGCCCTAAAAATATCTAATAAAATTTTACATATTTTTATTCTAAATCCTTTTCTTTTTCCTTTTTTTGTGAAGGTGGTATGTAGATCATCTTGTATATCTTGATTATTCACTGAATTACATGCTAGCTTCACTATTAGAGATATTTAGTAACTCTATTCACTAAAATTTAAATAAACATTTGTGTAAGAAACATATATAGACGGTTACGATAATATTTTTCTAACTTCTCATAATCTAATAATCTCAATTTCATAACACTATATAGATGTCAAAATAATTTCATATATTTAGAACAATTCAAGTCTATTTTGAAGTAAAAAAATGGTCTAATCCAGTATTTATAAGAAACAATCAACTTTACAAGAGACTTCATCTTTTTATAATTATCAAAGTAGTCATCAATTTGTTTGCTTTTATATATTACATAATGTTTATTACTCTCTAATTTATGTGAAAGTGTCTGATTGGACACGAAGCATAAGAGAAAAGAAAGATTTTTGAAATTTTTAGTTTAAAATACGCCAAAGAAATTTTGTGACTATAAGTTATCTCATAAAAGGTAAAATGAGATGTCATTCTTTTTTGAACTAACTAAAAAATAAAGAATGTCACATAAATGGGACGGAAAGAGCATAAAATTAGAATTATTTATTTCAATAACCTGTATCACATTTTAAGAAAAGAAGTATAAATTCTAGTCTCTTTTATTCATAGTTTACAATGTATAAATAATGTATATAAAATAAAATAAAATTGGGGCCTTAATCTTGCGGGGCCTAAACAACTGCTTTAGTTGCTTCCCCTCCAGCCGGGCCTGCCTGTAAACTCTTTTTCCTTTTTGTGTCTTTCTTTGATCCCCATGTGTCACTCCGTAATAATTTCTTGTGTGAGAAAACGTGATAGTGAAAAATAAAAGATCAAGTCATCTAAATAATACTCCTTATAAATAATTAGATAACTTCAGGTACGAGGGATAAGGTAAATATTCCAGCACTAAGTTTGAATTAATTTTATATAAAGTTTGGTAGTATGTATAAATTTATCCCAGGATAAATATATACTCTATCTTCTACTAAACGGAGTATAAAATGTACCTCAAACGTAATGACGGGACATCCCATTAATCTTGGAATTAATTTATGTTTGTTATATGAAATAAGTCTTATGATTATAATAATTTCGGGATAATTTAGTTCGCCTATCAAATGACCCCTTAGGTGGTTTGGTCGGAGTATTAAAGAAAATAATATATGTATTAGTTTTGACATCATTAATCCCTTGCCTTAGCTTTTATACAATTAGTTATATACCTTAGTTTGATATTATTCAATCTATAAATAACACATAGCAAATCGTTGTGCTAGCAATACTAAAACTATTTATATATGCATAAACATCGTTAAAGATTAAAATTGTCCTTGAAGTCCCTATAAGTTAAGAATATTTAGGGTATTTTTGTTAACAAATAGTATCCTTTTGGAAATTATGCAATGCATTATATTTTCAATACACAACACCAAATAGTCGATAAGAAATAATCTTAACATAACTAATCGTTTTACTATTAATACACTTTATTCAATACTATTTTTATACACTTTACCAAACAATCCCTAAAAATTCACCCGCATAAAAATATTTATACCAAGCTAATAAGTATAAAACATATATCTTGCATGTACTATATTTTTTAATACTTAACTATGGTTATAATTAAGTAATATGCACTTTCATCTAAATTTATTAATTCTTAAAATTAATTATATAGTTAAATCATAGATGCAAACACCAGATACAAACAAGTATTTACGAATTGCAATTTATGACTTGAAAAATATATTGTAAAGGCAGACATGTAAAATGAGTCGTTTTAAATAGAAGAATGTGAGTATAATTATATTTATGTTATCTTTTTATTCTTAATATCAAAATTCAATTTGTATAAAATAAAAAAAAGTTGATAGTGCAAGTTAGCTGGCTCTGGTATCACAAGCTTCGTGATTCTTTTTTGAAACAATGGATAATGTACTTTTTGTCCCTTTCGACGAAAAAAAAAAGCTCTTCAATATTTTTTTACATCCTCTAAGAAGGGTACAATAGCTTTTATTTAATTTTAAAGAAAATAACCTTTTTAAGATTGTTCGAGTATTGCTTTGGATTTCTCGATATCAATAAAATTTTGAATTCAACTTTGTTTATGTCACTGTATCCTAAAAGATTGTACATCACGACAGGGAAGGTGGAAGGAGAATTTGTCCTGTCTTGAAGAAAAAGTAAATGAATGAAAAACTTGTTGTATAGAACAATTTGATAAAATGGACACCACTAACTTTTATCGCCCCTTATGAATTCTAATTAGATGGTGATAGAACTGAAATTTTAGGTAAAAAATAACTATTGACGCGATAAATGTATCATGCACTATGTTACATGACTTTATTTTGATGAAAATACATATTCTTTTTGTGTTATTAATGATTATTTGTATGTTTAGTAATTCTATATGTATCATCAAGAAGTGCGATGGAATAAATGAATTTTTTGCATTCTCAATTAGAGATTATAGATTCCTAAAGAACGGTTTTGCTTAACAAGCTCTATGCTACAATAATTTGAATAGTTGAGTGTTGAAAATAATTTAATACCAAATAGTTATGCCAAAAAAAAGAGTTTTAAATATCTACTAGTAGACTAATGACATTATTAGAAAAAAAAAATCTTATTGTATCTTCATAGTTATCAAAATCTACAAAAGTATTCTGGTGATTATCCTGTAAAGACAAAAGTTACAATCCGCAAAATTGGAGTCTTGAGATACTTCTAACAGATAAAATTAATTTCATCGGATTAACCCTTCTCTTATTCTCCCACCAACTTTTTTCCCTATTCATACTTAAATTAAAGAAACTAGTTACACACCCCTAACGTATGGAAAATGGCTTACAAATACCCTCTATCCACCTATTGGTCCAAAAATACCCCTTCATCCACCTATTGGTCCAAAAATATTCCCAACCTATTCTTTTTACACAAGAATACTCCTTAAACTAGCACCCTAATTTTGATGGTATTTTTCCAATTTTAAAATGCCATGTGGCTTGTTGATTGGCCACATATATTATTTAATAAAGATACCCCACTCATTTAATCTAATTGTCCTCGTTATAACCTCTTCACGTTGGACCATGCTTGTCCGAACATTTGTCCTTCTCCTACCAAGACCATAGCCATTTCTCTTCTGCCAATGCATTTCAACCCAAATTGTTAGCCACAACTCCATGACAGTGATCCATTACAAACAAGTTTACAAAAGGTAAAACGATGGCCAGAGAGAAACATAAAACACACTCCATTTTAGACCTCAATAACAACTATATCCTCCTCAATATATGTTTTTGCATGATACCAACTATGAAATTTTCGAGTATTAGTTATGGATTAAATTTACCATACAAACAGCAAACAGGAGAACCTAACATTAGCAGATACACTATTTTCCAGTTGCTACTAAATGAAAAAACAAGATAAATTCATATATGGGTTTAATTTTTAAATTAAATATTATATGTGGCCAATCAAAACAAGCCACGTGGCATTTTAAAATTGAAAAAATACCATCAAAATTAGAGTGTTAGTTTGAGGGATATTCTTGAGCCAAAAAAATAGGTTGGGGATATTTTTGGACCAAATAGGTGGATGGAGGGATATTTTTGGATCAGTAGGTGGATGGAGGGTATTTGTGACATTTCCCATACGTTAGGGATATTTTTGGACCTTTTCTGGCAGTTACACCTATATTTCTCTAACGACTCCTGTTTGCTATTTGAAATTGAGAACATTTTTTCTGAATTTATTTAAATATATTCTACTAGTACCTATTCCGTGTAACCTAACTAACTTAATTAAACTATTCCGTGTAACCTAAATAACTTAATTAAGTTTTCAATCAACACTCACTGTTGGTGTTAATTGATTTTAATGATTAACATACTAAGGCCATCTCCAACCCACCTCCATTTTTACCTCCAAACTCCATTTTGGAGGGTGAACGATGTCATCTCCAAATTTGGAGTGACACTATTCATTCACTCCAACACTATTCCCTATTATTTTATTATTATTTTTATTATTTAATCATGTTAATTTATCATATTATATATACCTAATTATGTTTATGTAATATCTTTATAATATTAATTTTACATCTTAATTTTGGCATATAATTTTGATAATTAATTTTCGTGCATATATTATTTTTATGTAAAATTGAAAGTTAATTTTATTATAAGTTATAATTGTATAAAAAAAATATATACCCATCACAAAAATGAAAGGTGCAAATATAAAATATAAGATGTTGCTGAAATTGAAAATAGACAAAGATGCTCATTTTGCACTTCGTAATGCATTAATAGATCATTTATGGGAGCATACTATGTTGTAAAACTATATACACTCCACACAAGATTGCAACTAAATCATTAGGCAGTGACGTGAATCAAGAAGAATAGTAAGGACACTTACCTCAATCCATTGTAATAATCGATAGAAGGAAGTCATGATCTTCTAAGTCTTGTTACTTCTCTTAATGGGGCAGAGAGGAAAAAAAATCAATAACGACTTAGGGACCACAACCGATATATAACGGTGAGACACCTCTTTAGAAGAGATATAACTCTCCAAATGTAACCTTTCGTAAGAAGGTGCAACTCTTCGCTTATGAACCCATTAATTATAACCGAAAAGTTAATTAGTTCTACGCATATAAAATCCATACCTTATAACATAAGATTTATATAGCCCAATAAAATAACACTTTATTAGATAAAAAAAAATGAGCGTCTTTGATTGATAGCAATCTATGTACAATTATATTAAATATGAGGGTCCACTAAATAGAGAATTTCTAACATACTAGAGGTAGAAGTTGAAAATTTAAGTAGTATTTAAACTAAATTTTACCATAATGTAATATATATTGAATTATCTTGTATCTCAATGATTTCACTTTTATTTGAATTATCCGTTAATATGTATAATCTATAATATTTGCTTACAAATTATATTATTTAAAAACTTATGGTATAATTTTTTTTAATTTTAAATGGCTATATAAGAAAGAAATATGAATTATATGGGATGAATATGTAAAAAGAAAAAAATAGCATTTGTTTAATGGAAATAAAAAAATAAAATTTAAATAAAAGATAATAATATAATATGGAAGAGAGAGAAGAATATAAAAAGGAATATTCTTTTTTGAAGTAAAAATGAAGTAATGATTGGAGTTAGTTTACTCCGTTTTGGAGTAAAGATTTGGAGTTAAGAGTCGGAGATGGCCTACTGTAGTGTCTAGACAAGGATATTGCAGCTCAATCTTAGTAGGCGTTTGGACATGCGATGACATCTCCGATTTAAATCTCATAAGATGAAATCAAATCACCAAAAATGATTTGAAATTTGAAATCATGATTTCAAAAAATATAAATGTAAAATTTGACTCATACGTTTATATTTTGTAAAAAAAGACCAATAAGTTGGTAGATATATTTACCAATCATTTTTGCCAAGGGAAAAGACATGTTTTAACCCCTGAACTTGGCACGAAAACTCACTTTAGCAACTAAACTTAACTTCTATTTATTTACTCCCCCTTTAACAACTTACGTTTCAATTGTTTGCCACCTAAAAAAATAATACCACTCTCATGATAGGAGGTGTATTACGCTCGCCACGTAGCGTCATTCTTGTCATCACAATCTGCATTCTTGCGGCGTTCTTGCTTGTCATTGCTTACGTCAAAAAATTACCAACACATCATTTTTTGTTTTTCCTTTTATTATTATTTTTCTTTCTCTTTCTTTTTCTTTCTCCTCATCCTCACCCTACTTTTATCAACCACCATCTTTTCTCGTTACCGCCACCGCTTGCCGTAAATCCATGCATTGCCGCAAAAATTGAACGAACGCGCCCTTAAAAAAAAATTCATCACCATCATCTTTAACCCACACCCACCACCACCACCATCATCTCCACCAAATTTCATCAAATTCCTTAAAAAAAAAAAAATCACCACCATCTTAACTCCACATCCACAACCACTTCCATTTCTAGCAAACCCATTTCTTCTACCACCATTATTAGCAAACTCATTTCTTCCATAACTTTATTTTTGAAAGAAAATCAAAATACTCCACATCTACAACCACCACCATTTCTAGCAAACTCATTTCTTCTACCACCATTATTAAGAAACCCATTTCTTTCATAACTTTATTTTGAAAGAAAATCAAAATACCCACATCCGCAACCACCACCATTTCTAGCAAACCCATTTCTTCCACCGCAATTTATTAGCTTTCATTTCTTCCATAACTTTATTTTTTTGAAAGAAAATTAAAATACCAACATCCGCAACCACCACCATTTCTAGAAACCCATTTCTTCCACCACCATTATTAGAAACTCATTTCTTCTATAACTTTATTTTTGAAAGAAAATTAAAAATCAAAATCAAAATCAAAAAATCAAAAAATGGTGAAAATGAAAAGAAGAAGAAGCCGATGTATTTGGGGGGGGGGGGGGCGAGGGACGAAACGGCTTGGGGGGGGGGGGGGGAAGTTGGGAAAAATAGGCAGGGCGGGGGCGTGGTGGGGGGGGGGGGGGGGCGGGCGGGGCTATGGCGGGGAAGAAGATGGTGGGTGGGGTGTGGAGTGGGAGGGGGATTGTGAAGAAGATGGTGATAATTTTTATTTTTAATTGTATAATGTTTATTTTATTTTTTAATTGTATAACTTTTATTTTATTTTTTAATTTATAATAATATATATATGAGCGGGTCCACTTTTTTTTTTCACTCTCTTAATTATTATTTTTTATTTTTTTTGCACGTCACACAATTTGGGGTGGAAAACAATTGAAACGTAAGTTGTTAAGGGGGGTAAATAAATAAGTTAAGTTTAGTTGCTAAAGTGAGTTTTCGTGCCAAGTTCAGGGGTTAAAACATGTCTTTTCTCTTTTTGCCAATCATAAATTGGTAGATATATTGTTCGTACCATGTAGGAGAATTATATTAAAGAGTAGTTGCATTACTATTCATGTTAAATTTTCCTTTTTATTAACTAAAGTTTGATCAATTGATGTTGTATTTTTTAGAAAAGGCCTTAGTAGCGTATTAATTTTATTATGAACTATGATTTACTCATTGGTAAGATTGTATAAGATTGGGAAATTTTTGATGGTTTCACAACTTGTGGGGTTTTATGTTTATAAAAAGAAAATTGCAACTTAAAGAAATCCAAATTGCATGTCAAACATGATTTCATCTCACGTTCATCTCATGAGATGAAATCATGTCCAAACGGCTCTAATTTTTGTGATGTTTGCTTAGGTTAGCAGTTAATTCATAGGGGAAGAACGTCGTGGGACGAAAAGGAAAAAAAAACACATTTTTATACTTTTTCTCAAGTACGTAATTCAATATGAACGTGGCAAATATCAAATCCTAAAGATAATCAACCCGTCAAATTTGAGTATGTAAGTCTCAATCATATTTTCAAAGCGTGTTATGGATAGTTGAATCTTGCTTATGACTTGATGTAGTTTGGTTGAACTTGGAGGATTTGGGCGTCGCGCCAAAACGGCAGTGGACGACATCGATAAGGTCTTTCATTATTGTTGAAATCCCGAGTTCATCTAAATTCACTATTTTCAATTAAAAAAACAACATACAGTATAATGATATTCCCCT